>NW_026562354.1:0-17139 GCF_027943255.1 Anastrepha obliqua | reverse complement strand
TTCTTTGGCCGTGCGAGGTTCGTTCAAAAAGTTGTCAGTCTTCAAACAATGGTCTTCACATGGACGATGAACACAGATATAGCCGGTTGTACTGAACTGATTTTGATGAAATAAAATTTAATTGACGTAGAATTGATGCTGTTATCGTGTGAACTACGATAATTCGGAAAAAAATTTTTTACTATTGTTTGGGACCTTTAAAGGAAAAATTTTTTTACTATTTTTTCGGACCTTTAAAGTAAAAATTTAAAAAATGTTTCCAAATCATTGTAAGGGTCAAAAAACGATTTTCCTTCTTTGAACGTCCGCTATGTTGTTGAATTTTTTTTTTTGGTTAAAGTCGTAATTCACACAATAACGAAATTAATACTGATTAAGAACCTTTTTGTCTTTTTAATTTCAGACACCTGTGAGTCCCGGAATCCGTGTCGCTAGACATACCTTTGTTGGAAGACCACTTTTTGAAGGCTAACAACTTTTAAAACGAACCGCGTATGACCAAAAAAACATTTTTATTTTTTAACAATACTTCAGAAAGTAGAATACTTAAAATAAAAATAAAAAAACTTTTTTCATTTCCGTTTTACGCGCTTTAAATGAAACACCCAAAAACACCATTTCAAAAGAGGCGAGAGCCATAAAATTGTAGATTCCGCCATTTATAGCTGAATATTAAGATACACAACTCCATTTAGGGGAGAAGCTTGGCTTTACGTATAACAAAGGATGTACACCTGTGTTCAAAATAATGGGAGCGGGACGAATGACGAATTTTTTGTATTTAATTTTTTTATGTTTTTATAAAAGTAGAAAGCATTTAACAACAAAAACCGTGTAACTCAAAGCTCCAAACCTTATAGGAAACTTACAAAAATGTAGTTTAGCTTAGATTAAGTTGAAGCGGTTGCCCAGTGCGACACACTCAGGCTCATAGTCCATACTTTCCGAACATTTTAGAAGTTCCCTGATTCCCGCAGAACTGAGATCTTTCAACTTATTCAAAAATTGTCTACCTAAAATGATAAATCTGCGTCTGGCTAGAGCAGGACAGTCGCACAGAAGCTGCAAGATCGTCATGTGTTTATACGCCCATCCCCGGGGCGGGAATTAGTGTGCGAAGACTGTGCTTATTTTGGCTTGGCAGAGATTCTGTACGTTTGAGCATTTGAGAGTCGGCCACAATAGTCGGCTCTGCAGTTCCCCTCAATGTCACAGTCGGAACCCACGTTACCTTTGGGCAACTTAGCCATATGCGGCATTTCATGGCTACCTTGGAGGTTGTGGACTGCTTTGTGAGAGATCTTATCGCCGTATGGCAATCAGTGCAGCGTAAGTATCATATCCAGGTATCACATCGCTCTGTACCAGTGTCATGGTTTTTATTCTTGCCAGTTCAGCCTGAAAGACACCGTAGAAGGCGGGAAGCTGAAAACTAAACGACATCCCTAGATGTTCGGAATATACGTCTACGCTCTCTAGTTTTGAGCCAACTGTGTATACATAAAATTACTCGGCCTGTCTTATACCGTCCCATTCCCACTTTTCCTTTGAGGGTAGGAGACCCGAGAATATTGTAATGGCAATTGTTGGCGGAAGCGCATAGTACATCACTACCGGAAGCTACGAAATGCGAACTTGGATCAAGCAATTAATTAGCCGCGATAAAAGCTGCAAAAATGGAACCAGATTACCCCCAAGCTGAATCCCCAAGGAGAATTGCGAGTTTATTTATTTATTTATCAGACTCCAATGTATCAAAAGCTCCTTAAGAAATGAACAATCTGGGTTTCTCCCTGACCAAAGCTATGTTGACTAAGCTAAGACCCTTCGCATCATAGTAGAACAATCAGTTTAAGGAGGCATTCAACACAATCCAACGAGACGCAATATGGCTGGCGTGGAGTAGAAAGGGATGAGAGCTCTGAACTGGCAATGCTCCACAATGACAACATCAGCGACCCATTCACCATCAACACAGGCAAGGTCGTTCCCTCTCGCTACTTCTCTTCGCCATCGTCCTAGACGACGTTATGAGCCAATTGGCCCTGCACCAAAAAGGCATCGTATGGAGTTTTACCAAACTTCTTGAGGACTTGATAAACTCACTGACGTGCTAGTGAAGGCGGACAGACTAGTCACGCTGACACGCAATGTTTGGCTGGAGGTCAACAACGCCAAGACGAAGGCTATGGGAGTCAACTACAATAAAGTAAGATATTTAATGGTTGACGGGTGCCCAGTTGAATTTGTCGAAGCTTCTGCTACCTCGGCTGCAATATAACGACGGACGGCGGAGCAGATGAAGATGTCAACTGCAGGCTAAACAAAGTAAGGGCGGCGTTCGAGCGAATGCCTACAGTAAGAGCGAGTTCTCAAATCCCCAGGCGCTCTAAACTTTGAATATTCAATTTCTGTGTGAAGCCAGTATTGTTGTATGGAAATGAAACATGGCTGGTCTCTAACGCCATCACATAGAGGCTACATTCTTTTGTCAACAAATGCCTCTGCATCATCTGTGGAATATTCTGGTCGAACACCATCAGCAACGACGCGCTAAGGAGATCAACGAATGAGGAGCCGATCCTATGGCAAATCAAACGCAGAAAGTGGCGTCACAAGATTAGAAAACCACCAGATAGCATCACGAGAATGGCACTGGACTGGATCCCATAAGGGAGCAGAGTTCGCGGTCGGCCGAAGATTACTTGGAGAATGTCGATGTTTTGTGAGCTTGCAGATGCCGACATCTCCAGGGACGGTGCAAAAACAACAGCCCAGAACCGTGAACGATGGAGGAGTCTTGTCCAGGCGCTATGCTCTCGAGGGGAGTGAACAAGGTTTTCTACAGAGGTTCTTACAGATTACCAGAGTAATATAGAGATATTATATTATTAAATGAATATTCATAAGAACTGAATTTCTAAAACTCGCAATTCTCATCCGATTTTCTCGAATCAAAAGTTAGTTAAGTGGTTTAGTGTTAAAGAAGCACATTTTTGTAGTTAATCGTTTTTCTTTTCCTTGTTGACTCCGCTCGGGAGCATAGGGCCTCGACAAGACTCAGTCTTGCTTTGGTTTCGTTAATCTGTAGGTGATTAGCCTACCGCTACAGCTAATCGTATAGCAAAACTCAAATTGCGCAGCACCCAAAAAAAAAAAAAGAAGAAATTGCTAATGAGGCGTAGATAATCCGTGACTGAACTGGGTCTGGGTGCAAGCAAAATGCACACTGAGTGAGCAGCGAGTCGGTCACGCGTGACATGCTGATGGGAATGGGACTCTAGGAAGCCCAATCATGACTCTGAAACGAACCTACACCCGACTCATCAGTAGCAACGTTACAATTCCCTAGTCCACCAGTGCGCACGGGTGTAATAACAAACAGAAAAACAAATAAAAATCAAATAAAGGAGCAAAAGTAAACGGAAAAAACCTGAAAGGTATTCGTAAATATTTAATTTCTTGTCGAGCAGAATAATTCATCATTTATCTATGCATTTGTATTCACAAATAACTATGCACGTGTGTGTGTGTATGTGCGTGTGTTGCACATCTCGCTGTAGGCGTCCCCACACAATTCGTCAGTCTTGCTGCCGAAAACGAAAACTTTCCAAGTCAATATTAATGCGGTGGCTAAAGCGTTGAGTGAGTGCGCGCGCGCAATCAATCAATCAATCTATCTATCGGATATGCGGCACGCAACGGCGCTGGGCAGCTAAAAGCCTTAATGCGTATTTGGGGCGTGAAGTTTGTTGTTTTTAGGCAACTAAAATCCCAACTTGATTTGTAAATTCCTCAAATCAGCAATTTTCGTTGTTGGACGCTCGTGGTTTGACTCTTGGCATCCTTCACAACAGCTACACTGAAATCAAACAGTACTCGGGCATGCCATAGAAAAAACCAAAAAAAAAAAAAACAAACAACAAATCGAAAGCATTTTTCGCCGTTTTAGTAGTTATTTGTTTGAAATTTCTAGTGAATTGAAAGTTGTTTAGTGTAGCAATGCTGGGATTCCGCGCACGTTTCAAATATACTGAAATGCTGCAAGTGGTTATTAAATTTTTTATTTACTGTACTACACATAAATGTACATTAGGGTGGCTCATAGTTGTATGGGTGGAAAATTCAATTGGTTTTTTTTTTTGAAGGAGAATTGTCAGTAGAGTACGTTTGTTGTTGGTAGAGTACTTATGAAAATTGTCGCGTGAAACACTCGAATTGGTTCCGTAAGTCCGGTATTCTAAAATCGGTTATTGAAAGAAGTTTGAATTTACGAGGGTAGTTTGAAAAGTTGGTGTAAAAACAAAAACTACGTAAAACTGCGTGACTACCATTCGGAATTCGCAATCGCGAACCTCCGAGTGCATTTCCGTCATGAAAAAGCTCCTCATAAAAAATATCTGCCGTTCGGAGTCGGCTTAAAACTGTAGATCCCTCCATTTGTGGAACAACATCAAGTCGCACATCACAAATAGGAGGTGAAACTCGGCCAAATACCCAGAAAGGGTGTACGCGTTTGGGATAAGCCTTCTTTATTTTTTGACAAAGTTTTCTTTTAGGCTTACATGCTTCGTTCAGCTACTAGTTTCTTGATCTCTTCCGTATAGTAGGATTGATCCAAGTCTGAAAAATAACCATTCGTTTCTGCCATCACCTCCTCGTTCGAATATAAATCTTTTTCCCGCCAGCTATTTCTTCAAATTGTGTAGTAAATAGGAGTCAGAAGGATCCCAGGGAGCCAAGTCTGAAGAATTTCATTAATTTTCGTGACGGAAAAGTTAAATCACTCGACTTTCTCGATTCAAACGAATGCCAACACAATGAAATTAACCGATTTGGCTGAAACTTGGTGTGTGTTCTTCCAAGATCGGCTTCTATATCTAAATATTTATATATATATATATACACGGTGAAGTCCTAAATAAACACGACTTGTGTCATAAAAAGGTTCTTGATTGCGCAATTTTTTAATGAGTTATTGCGTCGGAAGTTATATCCAGTGAAAGCTTGGTGACATTCGGTTCAGTGGAAGCGAACTTATTGCGTCTAAAGTGTCGGTATGTCTGAGTCATCGGTGCAAAAATGAGGTTCGAACAAAGAGCTAATATCAAATTTTGTTTTAAAATCTCTGAAACGTTTACCGAAACATTTGAATTGATGAGAAATGTTTCTGGCGATGATTGTCCATCTCGTGCCAGAGTTTATGAGTGGTTTACACGTTTCAGAGATGGTTGTGAGGACATAAATAACAATGAACATACGGATCACCCAAAATCAATAATCACCGAAAACTCCATCGAAATTGTTCGTAAATTTATAAAAAATGAACCGAAATCAGCATTGAAATCCATGGAGTTGGAGTTGAATATCTCCAAAACATCGATTTATGGCATTTTAACTGATCATTTGGGCTTACGAAAGGTCTGTGCACGTTTCATTCCGCACAAGTCAACTGAGGACCAAAAATTGCTCAGAATTCAACATTCGAACATTAAATACAATATGCGAAAAAAGACGAAAACTTCCTTTACAACATCGTAACTGTTGATGAAACGTGATGCCTCTAACATGAACCTGAAACTAAGCGTCAAAGTGCCGAATGGAAGGCCCCAGACGAGCCACCACTCCAAAAAATCGCGTTTGGACAAGTCAAAAGACAAGTCGATGCTAATTTGTTTTTACGATGCCAAGGGAATTGTCCACAAGGAGTTCGTGCCAACGGGCCAAACTATCAATGCAATTTTGTATCTTGGCGTATTGAGGAGTTTGTTGCATCGCGAAGGAGGAAGCTCGCGCTTATTGCATGATAATGCAACATCTCATTGATCCACTTTTGTGACTGAGCTTTTGACTGGAAATCGCATTTTCACCAATAATTACTCACCAGATTCCCTGATATGGCTCTCTGTGACTTCTACCTATTCGGAAAATCACATTTGGGCATGAAAGGAAAACGTTTGCGTCCGTAGAGGCTATTGTACCGACATTCTGAAGGACATTCCGATCAATGACCTGAAATACTCTTTCGAAAAGCTTTTAGATCGCGCAAAATAGTGTATGGAGGCCAGACGGAACCATTTTGAGTAAATAAACTTGAAGTTATCAGAACAAAGCTCGGTTGTTTCTATTTTAGCTCAGTCTTGTTTATTTTTGACTTCACCTTGTATAATAGGCACTTACACAGTTTTTCCTATTTGTGGCGTGGGACTTGTTGTTGTTTCATAAATTAATTCTATCCATCCGGCCCATTCAGATTACACTTTTTTCGTCACTAAATATTAGGTACTTTTTCCATTCACCGGGATCGTTTTTTGTAACAGAACTCCAAGCCATGTGATCCCTTTCAAAATCGAGCCAGCGTTCTTTGCGAAATTTATTCAAAAGTGGTTGTTCTCGTAATGTTTTGTGCTTCAGAAGTGTCGCTTTTAGAAAAGCTCTTCTAACAGTGAATTTGCTGGCTACAAGATTGGCCATTTCTTTAATTTTTGCTGATGGAAGAGCGGAATTTAATGCAATCCCAAGGATTTTGCGATTTTTCCTTGGTGTCAAGGCCATTGCCCATATCTTCCTATCACGTAAAGATCCACAACGTTTGGACTTCGAAATTTTTTTTTGGCAATTTGAAAGACTCTCTGAGGTCAATATCGATTTGTCCTTTATTGCGTTCGGTTAAACCTTTACGCTTTCCCATTTTATTAGAATTAAGAAGATTTCGACCAGAAACAATGAATGCTTAAAAAAAAGAGGTTGTCTGTAAAGTCGGTCTACTGACGATAGTTTAACGTGATAACGTCATAAGAAAATACTGATTGAATGGTTGCATTTTTCAAAAGAAAATTTTAATTTTATTTGTTTGATAGATATTTTGTATGGATATAGAGAATGAGTTAACATTAACATAACATAATATACTTTAACATAACATAACATAACATAACATAACATAACATAACATAACATAACATAACATAACATAACATAACATAACATAACATAACATAATATAACATAACATAACATAACATAACATAACATAACATAACATAACATAACATAACATAACATAACATAACATAACATAACATAACATAACATAACATAACATAACATAACATAACATAACATAACATAACATAACATAACATAACATAACATAACATAACATAACATAACATAACATAACATAACATAACATAACATAACATAACATAACATAACATAACATAACATAACATAACATAACATAACATAACATAATATAACATAACATAACATATAACATATAACATAACATAACATGCTGTTCAAGCAAGGTAACGACGCATGAGCAAGATAAAGACGCATTTTTTGGTGCGTGCAGCCGGCTACATAGAATTATAACACGTTATCACGTCAAAAAATAATAATAACATTAAAACAACAGGTATTATTAACAAACTTGGTTTTATTTTGAATTCTTCAAGTAAATCAAATTAATAAAAATCAATAAGAAGGCATATGCAAATACAAATACGTGAATTTATATATGTACATATGCGCATATACATACACATATACGCTCACTTAAGTAGGAGAGAGCAAGATGTCGAACGTTGCCGTTCGTTTGCTTTGTTTGCTTTGTCGTTCGTTCCGCGCTTTCGCTTGCAGTTCATTCAAGGTAACGGCAATGAGCAAGGTAACACTAATGAGCAAGGTAACACTAATGAGCAAGGTAACGACACATTTTTTCGTGCGTGCAGCCTGTTAAATCGAATTATAAGACGTTATCACGTCAAAAACCTTTTCACAGCTTTAGTGCGCAAATAATGTGGGCTAATTGAGCGCCCCTCTTCAAGTGAACCAATAAATCAAGCAGAATATTACAATACCGTTAGAAGGTGTAATATTTTGACGCTTGTTTATGTTCGAGCAAATTACAGTCTTCACTTGAATTATCAGAAAACATTGGATTACTAGATCAAATGCGGTTGCTTTAATAACCGTCGTATTCCATAAAAATTATGGCCTCTAATCAACGCCGGACGTTATGTGTATGTGTTTAGCCTATTTTTCCACAATACAGTCATTTAGCCTGCTTTTTTGGCAATTTGTGCTAAGTTTCAGTAATTCCAGCGTTAATGAACAAAGTCCAATCGAATGCAAAAGATGAGGAAGTGCCAACTGTGAGTTGTGAATGCAATTCACCATCTACTCGTAGGTAAGTGTTAATAATTTGAAAAATAATAAGCTGCGTGTGCTCTCACTCACCAACCCAACGGCCTCAACTACCTTTCGCCTATTGCATTTCTCCTCTGTTCACTTTCCATGCGCCCCTTATTTAATTTGTACAACTGCGGTAAACAAACTTGCAAATCCTATAGCGAAATGAGTTCAACAAGTTTATGGTTTCAGCTTATGACAAATTAATGTATCACACACAAGTGCACACAAGTGTATGATGCGGAGAAGAGCGGCGAAAATCGGCTGCCAAACAGAGAGTGATGCGAAACGCCAACGTATTTGTTGCCAAGTCGGTGGCTCCCATTGACGGCATTGCCAAGCTATAAATCTTGTTTGGAGTATTTGATACGCAATTAGACGTGTGCAGGTATGAATGAGTGAGGGGTACAAAAAAAAAAAAAAAATTGCACGCTCTCTGTGAGGTGAGCACTCCAATATGGCACATTACGCGTCTCCTGAGACAGTCGACACGACGGCTGTGACGACTATGAATGCCTTAATGAATGATTTATTTTATTTGCAATATGGCACCGCCATGCCAATCACATTTCTACATACTTTTAGGTCTATGAAAGTAGTTACTTGTTGCCTTTGTTGGCTGTGCTCCAACTAAATAACTACTATCCTATGCCGAAAGCAAATAAAAGCACTGACACTTTAAACAACCGTGGTAGGTATTCGACACATGAGCAAAGCTTCGAGTGTGGTTATTAATTTAATCACACGCATATGAGCACAGCCTTGTTTGCATGACACCTCATAAGTATCTACACACATACATGCGTACATACCTAGAAACATATGAATGTCATTCGCCATTCGCCTCTTTGGCTGCGGCTGGTATGCGCTCGTCTTTGCTTTAGTCAATTTCGCTTCACAGTAGAGCCTGCCATTTTGTGGTGGGTTCAGACGCGGCATGTCAATAAAACCACAAAAACGTTCTTCGGGGAAATGGAGTTACAGCAACAAACCGCACCACATACCGACAAATGACCAACCACATATGGCGCTTGATGGCCACTATACGAGTACATAGTTGCTAACATGGCCATATTGGTGAATCGGGCAAGTGAGTTGGCGCGTGTAATTTGCTTGTCTTTGGTGTTTGCGGTCCTTGCCTTCTTTTTCGTAAATAGTACATAGTTGGCTCATCCGACTTAATCGTTTGTGCTGTTGTATAAAAACTGAATGCCGCTGCCCGTTGTTCGTTGTTCGTTTTAGTGTCCACGTGCATGCAATATGAATTCGGCTGCGGCAATTAAAGTGCAAATTTGAAATTCAAAACAGCTCATACGACTATTAAAGGCATGTTTGGCAATTACTTTCCATGTGCACACGTTTAGTTTTCCGTTTCATATGCACAATTGAAATGTGTGAGCTAATAAACATGATTTTTTATAATATCCAGACGAAAGTGTTAGTGAGATTTACGTAGTTTCCTAAGTAGTTTTTATCGACGAGCTCCACATAGGCATAGTAGACATGCGCGGCAAGTACCATAAAGGATAATTGTTTCTAATAACCTAACAATGGGTGTTACTCTACTGGATTCACATAAGGAATTACTTTAAGTATCTTCCATCTCCTTCCGGTTTAGCGGCTTTTTTCCCGGATCTTGCCAGTGAAGCGGCAACTCTCATGAGTACTGCTTTACCGACATAGCAGTATGTATGACTTGTGGCCTCACAGCAACACCTACGTACTAAACAATTCTCGACTGTCTAAAACTCTCCACTATTTGCCACTTCCCCCGCGAAACTGCCAAAAAGGTTATTGTTAATATCTAAAGAGTCCGGCACTCGAAGTGTAACCAACTTCAGATCGCTCGCCCAGCTGATGGACAGGCAGCAGCTGTCTGTTTGTTGATTAAATGACAGTCCAGTGCAAGCGCACGGAAACATTTTGCCGAGAGTAAAAAGAAAATCAGTAATCGATTTCACTTGTAAAAGGGTGATTGCATTACATTTGGCTGGAAAATCACAACTAGCGATTATTCGAGAGCTCGAGCACTTTACAGTAAATAAAGTTTTTGCTTATCGCACCATTACTATTTACAATGACACTGGTAGCATCGCGAAACGTCTTGGAAGTGGACATCAACAGACTGCAACGTCACGTGAAATGGTTCAAAAAGTGAAGAAGCGACTTGAGCGAAATCCCCGACGAAGTGCCAATCAAATGGCGAAAGAACTGAAAATATCTGACTGTAGCATCCGCCGCATACTGAAAAATAATCTCAAAGTCAAGGCTTACAAGATCCAAAAGGCGCTCTCCAATTATTTTCATCGAACCTGGCCTCAAGGTAAATGCGAAATATTAAGGGAAAGTATTCTAGAGGTAAACTCCTGTAAGGAGGAGATCAAATCTCTTGTGTGTGCAGATAAAATTTCTCTGATCTGGGTTCCAGGACATAGGAGCATAGAGGGAAATGAAATTGCTAATGAGCTTGCCAGGAAGGTGACAAAATTGGCCTCAGAGAACTCGCACCCGGTCATCGACATCCCTCTGACAGTTGTTAAAGGGGAACTGCACAAATTATTTCTCATGAAAGCGCAGAAAAGATGGAGTTTCATTTCTTCATGTGCTGTTTCGAAAACCCTTTGGCTCCAATACGATATACGAAGGGCTTAGAAGGTCCTTTGGACTCGCCATTCAATTTCCTAACTTGTAGCTGTATTTACCGGTCACTAGACGATCGGCACACACGCGGAAAAGCTAGGGTTACCATTTAAGCCCCATTGCAGAAGCTGTGGGGACCTTTCAGAGAAAGAGACTGTAGAGCATTCTCTCTGTAAATGTCCGGGTTTGGCAGCTAGACGACTAGCTGGGGTGGTGCGCCAATCTGTGGTGCGCCAATCTAAATCCAACAATCTCCTCGGTTATATCAACAGCTCTGGATGGCTGTAGTATCACAAGGGCGCTTTAGTGCTACCAACCATTTCACCTACCGACCTACCTATTATGGGGGATGCTTTGACAAACATTTCGGTGGTAGACCATGGACGTTTCAACAGGACTCGGCACCGTCTCACTAAGCTCGAGTGAAGAAAGAATGGCTAAAACACAACGTTCTGAACTTCATAACGTCCACACAACGGCTCTCAAATTCACCAGACGTGAATCCGATGGATTATTCTCTTTGGGCCATTTAGAGAGCAAGGTCCGAACTAAAAGATTCACCAGTCTTGAGGCGCTGAAAAAAGCCATTGCGCGCGAGTTGGCCAAAATATCTGCAAGTCATAGTCGGGCAGCTTGCGATTCGTTTCTGGACCATCTCAAGGCCATAGTCAAGGCAAAGGCGGTCATATCGAGCAAAAGTAAATTGACTTGTAATTTTATATTATTTTCACACATTTTTTACTTAGAATTGAATGAAAGTAAATTTCCAAACTAAATTTATGGCGTTTTCAATTGGTTACACTTCAAGTGCCGGACCCTGTAGGAAGCTCTGCGCGTCTTCAGTCGTTATGAATATGTGTTACATGCGCGTAGATTTATAACGTGGGCTTTCGAACAAGAGATTATCAACATTTGTGCCCTCCCGTGCAGATTAGGCAATTTGGGGAATTGCCATGGCCAAATCTATGTAGGTGTTTCCAATTACACCGTGCCCTGAAAGGAATTGCGTTAGGTAATAGTTTACTTCTAAATTGTTCATTGGTTCCTTTTTACCCACGTCGTAAGGATGGGTATTAACTTATACGTCCATCTACTTTCAGGTGGTCTCTTCCATCGCTCTTGTCCGAGGGCGTTCGAATGACGCTTTTCTTCTGCTGCAATATCTTTACGCCTGGCTCTACCGGCGAGTATAGATAGCCTAATATTTACTCTCTGCATTTCTTTTGCCAAAATTTCTGTCGAGATTAGCCCTGTAATGATGAAGGAAGCGTCTTAGGAAATTGTGCGGAAGACGGCTATTAGTTGACCGAGCTAACTACCCTACTGATTAAGATTCGTTTGCTATGGAAGGGTCCCGTTGTTTGGATTTTTTCGTGCCGGACAGGACCGCAATGCCTTCCTCACAGCATGTTCGAGGTGTTTGAAAGATTAAACGACTACCAATCAATGCGCCTGGCTTCGACGCTTATGCTTTTGCATTTGTCTCCTGTATACAGATAGAAAAAACATGACTCTTGGGAGTGGATTACAATGAAGATATTCGGCGAAACGAATTGGGTAAAAGCACGAGGATTGCATTTCACTAGACACCTTAACGACCTGGACTCCGCCGATGACATCTGCCTCCTCTCTCACAAACTCGCTGACATGCAAGCGAAGTCGGACAGACTAGTCACCTTGCCACTATCACGGCGGACGGCGGAGCAAATGAAGATGTCCACTGCAGGCTAAACAAAGCAAGAGTGGCGTTCTCGCGAATGCATACAGGGCGAGTATGGGCGAGTTCTCAAATCTCCAGGCGCTCTAAACTTCGAATATTCAGGTCATGTGAGGAGTCAGTATTTGTCATTTGTGCGGAAGGGAAACATGGCTGGTCTCTAATACCATCAGACTTAAATAAACTCACCGAAATGAGTGGTTTAAAGGCTTTGGAAAAAACTGACCTGGCATTTTATTTTTGATGTTCGGGAACAAAAAGAAATCATTGTGTGCTAAATTTAGAACACTGTGGAACTGTAGAACACTTTCTCTGCAGATGTCCGGCTTTGGCGGCTAGGCGCTTGAGATTCCTCAGCGTCCCCTTTGGGGACGACTTGATGAAATTCTCCAGCCTAGATCCCTTTTCTCTCATCCGCTACATCAACAGCACTGGATGGCTGTAGACGGTCTTATCTCCTCCCTTAATCCTTTCACAGGTAGTGGTCCACTTTATGGTATCAAAACGGCACGTAAGTGCTACTTGTAGCGTACCTCTGGTACTCTTGCCATCTTACCTACCTACCTGTGCTAAATTTGGGCTGTGGAGCGGATGAGCCATTAATTCAATCTTTTGAGTGCTTAACAATTTTCGTGTGTGAGCTCGCATTGTCTTGCTGAAGGTTGGTTCGTCGGTGGTTGGTTTTCCTTACTTCTCCAAAAACTTCTGGCAAACAAATAGTTGTAAACTACTCAGAATTCACTATTTTAAGTTTCTCTAGTGGCACAGTTGCGACATTACTAGATTTTCCGCAAAACAGCAACATTTACTTTGTAGTGCTTTTTCCACGAAGAACTGTTGTTGGATTAAGCTCGTTTGGGAACATCCATACTATCGATTGCTGTTTTGTTTCCGGCTCAGATGCTAAGATTCGTCACCTGTTAGGATGTCGTAGACGTGTTTTGAACTAGCGTTTTCAGAGCTATTTGTGATGGGTATATGTCTGATGTTGGCGGCCGCCGTAGCCGAATGGATTAGTGTGTGACTACCATACGGAATTCACAGAGAGAACGTCGGTTTGAATCTCGGTGAAACACCAAAATTAAGAAAAACATTTTTCTAATACCGGTCCCCTCTCGGCAGGCAATGGCAAATCTCCGAGTGTATTTCTGTCATGAAAAAGCTCCTCATAAAAATATCTGCCGTTCGGAGTCGGCTTGAAACTGTAGGTCCCTCCATTTGAGGAATAACATCAAGACGCACACCACAAATAGGAGGAGGAGGTCGGCCAAACACCAAAAAAGGGTGTACGCGCCAATTATATATATATATATATATATGTCTGACGTGCTTAATCTCGGCAAGTGAATACTTGCCCTAGCGAGCTCATCGGCTCTCTGATTACCTTCTATTTCTTTATGCCCTGGTATCTGCCCGTTTCCGCAGAGTTAAAAAAAATTAAGCTTTCCGATAAAAATTTTGATTAATAGATCATCACAAGTAGTATTACAAAGGTGCAAAATATAAAAGGCAGCCTTCGCATACCTTTTTTAAGAGTGGTGAGAATTCATTTACATGGGGCTCTCATTAGTTTCATCGTGTCAGCTGATACGGACCTACGTTTACGTTGGTGAGTGTGACCCCCATGACGCATTTTTTTGTTGATATTATAGTGTTGTTGTTTGAAAGCTGCCATATGTGAAAGCTGCGGATTAGTCAAGGGGAATCGCACTAACACACAACGTATAAAAGTCCACCTTCTAAGTACTGAAGTGGTGAGAATTTGGGATTGACGCGTTGCACGTGTTGCACGCCACTTTTTTATGTGAACTTTTTTTCGAAGTTACTCGAAAATAAGTTTTTATGCAATCTCCCACGGACATTTACTGAACTGATATACGAGGGCCGCCGCTACCGCAGTGATTCAAATTGAGTCGAACCCTGCCAAACGGTCATCGAATATTTCCTCAAAAGAATTAAAGAGTACCGTTACTGATAACGATGACCAATTTATTAGTTACCGCTGCATTTTTATGAAATCACAAAATGGACGTTCCTAATGTTGCTACCATAAATTCCCATCGAGTAGCATAGAGGCTAGAAGAATATTTGCCATAAGCCAGCGAAACTAATTTAAATTGCGCAGCATATTTTTTGTCCAAATACAAGCAGTTATTTAAGTTGCTAATATCGCAGTAATTTATTTACTTATAAATATTTGCGCAATTACGCAATTCCATGCATTTGTTGCCATGGCTACTAAGTTCAGCCGAACGCTTCTTTAGTTTACATTTCCGCAGCATCTGCCTGCTCGCTAAGATAATTGCAAACAAGTTTCATTGTGCTGAGAAAAAGGCGTAAAAGATTTATGATGTCATGGCCGTGATTTATCACGACTTTCTTGGAAAATGCGACACAAAGTGCACAATTTTTAGTTGGAATCTTTAGTTGTGGCAAACTAAGTGCCTCATAGTGAATTTAATTAGATTTTAAATGACACCACACCAGTACGAATCGGCACACGCATACTACGCCACTCAAATGCATCCTCATATACGCAATGTACTTGTATGTATGTATGTGTTCACACATGTGACACAAATAACCCATTAAAGTTTCATCTCATTGAGGTCTTCCAGTGCGACGCAGAGTATATCCGCCAGAGCGCTGAATGTAGCTAAGCAGAAGAGTTCGCTAGAGTGCAACGCAGAACGAGACAGATACATGCACACACATACATACACACTTAAGTAAGGGAATGCCCAGCAGTAAAAGTTAGAAGCTTAGACATGAGCGGGTAAACACCAGAGTGAGGAGACTCTGAATGCTAAGTTCAACGCTGAATTTTAATACATCGATAGGAGTTCTGTGAAAGTCATTTTTTTGTTTATTTAAGAATAATAAAAATAAATGTAAAAAATATAGAAGTCAGTTTCCAAAATAATTTCTATACATCATCATCATCATTTGGCGCTACAGGTATGTATGTATGTGTGAGCTTTGGCGTGCTGCACAAAATGTATCCATTTCACCTGTTTTTCGGCTGATTCCGTCCAGTTGCTGACCTTGAGTTTCCTCATGTCGCCTTCTATTTCGTTAATCCATCTTGATCTTGGTCTGCCTCTTGCCTTTGTTGCAAATATTTTAGCGTCCAGTAGTTTTCGTTGAGCTCTAGTGGGGTCCGTTCTCATGCTATGGCCATCTTAGTCTTTGAGCTTTGATGAGCCGTATAACATTTTCTCTTCTTATAAGTTGGTGCAGTTCATGACTCCATCTAATACGCCATTCGCCGTTGTCTGCAACGAAGATTTGCCTCAAAATTTGTCTCTCAAACACTTGGGGTTTGTTTTGTTGTTGTTGTTGTAGCAGCATAAATATTCCCCGTACATGCACGGGGAATGCTGCTGGAGTGACAATCCTTGGCCGGCTATAAATCCGGGTCGTTCCAGTAACGTAGAACCGACTGCCGTGGGAACGGAGTTTATCTTTTTCACTTATTGTTCACGACACCAATCAGTAGCAAAGAACTGGTTGGACCACAGATCAATACAGCGTAATTTTGAAAGCTTTTGATTTAAAAACTTTGACAAGTGAGGGGAATGCTCTGTATGCTGCTTGTATTCTTTCGTCGATTGTGATGCTCATTGCGTTGTCGTTACATCTGGCTTAGTTTAAAGTCCAAATACGTGAGTCTTCACCGCTTCAAATTCAAATGGCCCGATTTTGAAGTGCTAGGTACCATCTAATTTTTTTCCTTTTTTTCTCAATCTTTTTCCTCGTTAATTCTCAATCCAACATTACTGGTTACCTTTTCTATATCATGTTCTGTTTAGTATATGTCCAGTTCTTTTTGCATCGGTTATTTCGTCCATTGCGAAGCACAATAAAATATTAAAAATGGTTGAGGAAATCGCGTCAAATTGTCTAACTCCGTATAGGTACATACAAGTATTTACATACTAGTGAGTTAAATTTAAATTTAATTTTGCTCATTTATTATTATTTTGTTTCCAAATAACTTTTTTTGTAATATCGGTTTTTATCAATTTTAAATAGCTTACTGAGCTGCCTTCATATTCACTTCTTTTATAGGCTTCAATTTGTATTGCATTTGTGAAAACAATATAGAAAAAGTAAGGAAGACTATATTCGGTCCAGATAGAAATGGAACTTTATATAAAAGCGTACATTTACATTAGCATTACATTAATTAACAAACGTTTAGATAATGAGACTTATAGGTTGTAAAATCAGATGGACGGACGAAAATTTAGTTCTAGCACATAAAAGAAGTGTACCTGGTTTAATCCGATCTCAATAATAAAAAATATTTTGGTTAGTAGTACGAGTAGTATTGAGTAAAGAACCACATGATTAAAGCAAAAAGAATCTCTGGCTGCTTACGCGCTGTAATATGGCGAAATAAGCATTTAAGCTTCGAAGGCCAAGTACGAATTTATAAAACATGCGTTCGAATAGTACTCATCTATGCCGTTGAGACTCGAGCAGATACAACTGCAGCACAGCAAGCAATGAACAAGGTTGACCAATCACACGATATACTAGCAAAGATCTTATGCGAAACAAAGAGACTAGAGGGATAT
>NW_026562353.1:20000-27500 GCF_027943255.1 Anastrepha obliqua | reverse complement strand
TTAATCATATAAATGCATACAAATAAATATTAATATCATAGATATTAAATTTTTTGTAAAATTCAAAAAATGAATTTTAGCATTATATATAATAAAATCTATCAACACTTTATCAAATCATTAGTATTTATTTTATGTTAATATGCTTAAAAAGCAAATTAATTTAAATAA
Source organism: Anastrepha obliqua (assembly GCF_027943255.1). NCBI lineage: Eukaryota > Metazoa > Arthropoda > Insecta > Diptera > Tephritidae > Anastrepha > Anastrepha obliqua. The sequence continues at coordinate 27,329 of NW_026562353.1, read as the reverse complement.
ACTTAATATCACCAATGATCTTTTGATAAATACTTTATTATGTTAATAGATTACAATGTCCTTATATGAAAAAAATGCACATTATTTTTTTAATTATTTAATGATGAATTTTTCATAATGGATATTCAGGTTCATCGGGCTTAACCTCTAAGCAGTTTCACGTACTATTTAACTCTCTATTCAGAGTTCTTTTCAACTTTCCCTCACGGTACTTGTTTACTATCGGTCTCATGGTTATATTTAGTTTTAGATGGAGTTTACCACCCACTTAGTGCTGCACTATCAAGCAACACGACTCTTTGGAAATATCTTTCTAGTAATCATTAACGTTATACGGGCCTGGCACCCTCTATGGGTAAATGGCCTCATTTAAGAAGGACTTAAATCGTTAATTTCTCATACTAGATATTAAGATATTCCATACACTGCATCTCACATTTGACATATAGACAAAGTGACTTAGTGCTGAACTATTTTCTTTTCGCTCGCCGCTACTAAGAAAATCCTTGTTAGTTTCTTTTCCTCCCCTCATTAATATGCTTAAATTCAGGGGGTAATCCCATATGAGTTGAGGTTGTTTTAATATTCTTTTTTTATCTTCTCACAATTTAATAAAAAAATTATATCATCTTTTCATCTCTATTTTTCTTTTCTCCTTTTATATATTGTAAATATATAAAAATAATAATAATGTAAAATGAGGCAATCCTAGAATAAAAAATTTAATTTTTATGCTAGACATTCCTCCTTTTAATTACATATATAAATTATTATTTTATATATATATATATAAATAATATGAAAATTTTTTGTAAAGAATACTTAGATTCAATATTTTCATCATTTCATTTTATTTGAGAGGATTTTTTTTTTAAAGAATATATAATAAATAAAATTCATTATATATCTTTATTTTTTTTGCTATTAATATTATGAATTATTTAAAATCCAATAATATACACATTTGCTTAAATTCAATTATTTTTATAAAAGAATAAGCAACTTATTTAGCATAGTCTTACAACCCTCAACCATATGTAGTCCAAGCAGTACTTTAAAATTGAATTTAATGTACATAACAGCATGGACTGCGATATGCGTTCAAAATGTCGATGTTCATGTGTCCTGCAGTTCACACGATGACGCACAGTTTGCTGCGTTCTTCATCGACCCATGAGCCAAGTGATCCACCGCTTAGAGTATTTTTTTATTTATTTTTATTTATAACAAATGTCAATTTTTTTTTGCATATATTAATTGAAAGAGTAAAATTAAATAATATTAATAATATATAAATTGATTTTCTTTCAATAATATATATCAAATATATTTAACTCTAAACATTTTTATTAAGTTGCGAATGTCTTAGTTCAACAATAATACAGTGGTGGTATTTATTATGATTCAATTATTTTGTATTTTTTTAATCATTTTATGTATATATATAATAATATAATAAATATATACCACTTTTGTTATTGTGAACAAATTAACTTATCATTCAATCAAATGAATAATAAGTACAACTTTTTATTTTCATGTTTAAAGGTTTTTAAAAGAAAAAAATAAGAAAAAACATTACAAAATGTACCATCATATATTATATTTAATATGATATAATTGATGGATCACAAATTGAATGAAAAAGAATAAAAAGAATTATGGATTCAAAATAATTATATAAATTTTTTTTTTTTTTTCTTTTTTTTTTTTTTTTTTTTTTCTTTTTGTTCGTTTGTTTGCTTGTCTGTTTGTTTGTTTGTTTGTTTGTTTGTTTTTCTTACGGATATGGAACACAATAATGATCCTTCCGCAGGTTCACCTACGGAAACCTTGTTACGACTTTTACTTCCTCTAAATAATCAAGTTCGGTCAACTTTTGCGAAACAACCGTGACACACGAGGCGTCACAGTGATCACGTCCGGAGACCTCACTAAATAATTCAATCGGTAGTAGCGACGGGCGGTATGTACAAAGGGCAGGGACTTAATCAATGCGAGTTAATAACTCGCACTTACTGGGAATTCCAAGTTCATGTGAACAGTTTCAGTTCACAATCCCAAGCATGAAAGTGGTTCAGCGGTTTACCCGGACCTCTCGGTCTAGGAAATACACGTTGATACTTTCATTGTAGCGCGCGTGCAGCCCAGGACATCTAAGGGCATCACAGACCTGTTATTGCTCAATCTCGTTACTGCTAGACGCAATTTGTCCATTTAAGAAGCTAGTGTCCTTATAATGGGACAAACCAACAGGTACGACTCCACTTATATAAACACATTCAAACACTTGTACATTCAAGATGTACGCATGAAAGAAGGCTATATAAGTTTCAACATCATAATCCTGAAAGCATCTATTTAATATATTTGAGTCTCGTTCGTTATCGGAATTAACCAGACAAATCACTCCACGAACTAAGAACGGCCATGCACCACCACCCATAGATTCGAGAAAGAGCTATCAATCTGTCTTACACGCTTATGTTCGGACCTGGTAAGTTTTCCCGTGTTGAGTCAAATTAAGCCGCAGGCTCCACTCCTGGTGGTGCCCTTCCGTCAATTCCTTTAAGTTTCAGCTTTGCAACCATACTTCCCCCGGAGCCCAAAAGCTTTGGTTTCCCGGGAAGCGACTGAGAGAGCCATAGTAGTAGCTACACCCAATTGCTAGCTGGCATCGTTTATGGTTAGAACTAGGGCGGTATCTGATCGCCTTCGAACCTCTAACTTTCGTTCTTGATTAATGAAAACATCTTTGGCAAATGCTTTCGCTTAAGTTAGTCTTACGACGGTCCAAGAATTTCACCTCTCGCGTCGTAATACTAATGCCCCCAAACTGCTTCTATTAATCATTACCTCTTGATCTAAAAACCAATGAAAGTAGAACAGAGGTCTTATTTCATTATTCCATGCACAAAATATTCAGGCATTTGGAGCCTGCTTTAAGCACTCTAATTTGTTCAAAGTAATTGTACCGGCCCACAACAACACTCGATGAAGAGCACTGAAGTAGGTTTAAATAGGAGGAATATATAAAAAATACATTGTATTAATTATATATAAGAACTCCACCGGTAATACGCTTACATACATAAGGTAATGTACATACCACAATATATAGTTGTACTACCCGTATGAAGCACAAATTCAACTACGAACGTTTTAACCGCAACAACTTTAATATACGCTATTGGAGCTGGAATTACCGCGGCTGCTGGCACCAGACTTGCCCTCCAATAGGTCCTTGTTAAAGGATTTAAAGTGTACTCATTCCAATTACAGGGCCTCGGATATGAGTCCTGTATTGTTATTTTTCGTCACTACCTCCCCGAACTGGGAGTGGGTAATTTACGCGCCTGCTGCCTTCCTTAGATGTGGTAGCCGTTTCTCAGGCTCCCTCTCCGGAATCGAACCCTGATTCCCCGTTACCCGTTGCAACCATGGTAGTCCTAGATACTACCATCAAAAGTTGATAGGGCAGACATTTGAAAGATCTGTCGTCGGTACGGGACCATACGATCTGCAAGTTATCTAGAGTTCAACCAATTTAACGATCAAATGATCGCTTGGTTTTAGTCTAATAAAAGCACACGTTCCATAAGGTCCGTGTTTATATTGCATGTATTAGCTCTAGAATTACCACAGTTATCCAAGTAACTGTTAACGATCTATGGAACCATAACTGATATAATGAGCCTTTTGCGGTTTCACTTTTAATTTGTTTGTACTTAGACATGCATGGCTTAATCTTTGAGACAAGCATATAACTACTGGCAGGATCAACCAGAATAATATTTTTATTTATATATTTTTCTTTGTTTTTCATATTTGAAAATTTCATAAATTACGGTGTATATAAAAAGTAAAGGGGCGACCCCCCTTTAGCTTTTCTTATCAAAATTCAAAAACCGTTTTTTATGAAAAAGAATTTTCGTTCTCTATATTATATATTTTATATAAAAATATAAGAACGATATTTCTTCTTAATATTTGCCAATTTTCAAATAATTTATCATTCTTAATAACATTTTACTTTTTTTTTTCAAATGCATTTTTAATGTAATAATTTCATATATTACATAATTTTTCTCTTTGAATTGAAATTAATAATTTCATAATTCTATTTTTTAATCATAAATATATATGATTGAAAAAATTTTCTCCTCTTTTCCTTTGTTTAAAATTTAATTTTTCTTATAAATTTTTGTTTTTCTTATTTTTTTCTCTTCATCATCTGTTTAATTTCCTGTATTTATACAAGAAACAAACAGTTGAGGATAATTTCTATGTAATGCTAGTATAGAATATAAAATTTTGAATTCAAAAATTTATTTCTATTTAAACTAACTATAGAAAACCAGGAATAAAATACAATAACACCAATATGCCATAACATGTTAGTATAGAATATAGATTCTTCATATATGTATATATATTCGAAAATTTTTTCTATTTAAACTAACGTATGGAAAACCAGGAATAAAATCATAATATTACCAGTTTAATATGGCTCAAATTCGAGTTTCATATAGTTATGATTCGATTTATATGCTTCAATATCATTGGTTAGTTAACTTTTGATATTTTCATATTATATCACATGCCTTCACCGTGAGTGTTTTTTGCCATGCACACCTCACATTGTCAAAAATGTATGGGAAAAATTCATTTCAATACATTTCAGTTTGATTTGAAATGTCTTTATTATATATTTTAATGGCAATATGCCAAGGTTATATTCCATAACTCTTTATTTAAACTAACGTATGGAAAACCAGGCATAAAATCACAATATTACCAGTTTAATATGGCTCAAATTCGAGTTTCATATAGTTATGATTCGATTTATATGTTTCAATATCATTGGTTAGTTAACTTTTGATATTTTCATATTATATCACATGCCTTCACCGTGAGTGTTTTTTGCCATGCACACCTCACATTGTCAAAAATGTATGGGAAAAATTCATTTCAATACATTTCAGTTTGATTTGAAATGTCTTTATTATATATTTTAGTGCCAATATGCCAAGGTTATATTCCATAACATGTTAGTATTAGAATATAGATTCTTCATATATGTATATATATTCGAAAATTTTTTCTATTTAAACTAACGTATGGAAAACCAGGCATAAAATCACAATATTACCAGTTTAATATGGCTTAAATTCGAGTTTCATATAGTTATGATTCGATTTATATGCTTCAATATCATTGGTTAGTTAACTTTTGATATTTTCATATTATATTTCACATGCCTTCACCGTGAGTGTTTTTTGCCATGCACACCTCACATTGTCAAAAATGTATGGGAAAAATTCATTTCAATACATTTCAGTTTGATTTGAAATGTCTTTATTATATATTTTAGTGCCAATATGCCAAGGTTATATTCCATAACATGTTAGTATTAGAATATAGATTCTTCATATATGTATAGATATTCGAAAATTTTTTCTATTTAAACTAACGTATGGAAAACCAGGCATAAAATCACAATATTACCAGTTTAATATGGCTTAAATTCGAGTTTCATATAGTTATGATTCGATTTATATGCTTCAATATCATTGGTTAGTTAACTTTTGATATTTTCATATTATTTCACATGCCTTCACCGTGAGTGTTTTTTGCCATGCACACCTCACATTGTCAAAAATGTATGGGAAAAATTCATTTCAATACATTTCAGTTTGATTTGAAATGTCTTTATTATATATTTTAATGGCAATATGCCAAGGTTATATTCCATAAAATGTTAGTATAGAATATAGATTCTTCATATATGTATATATATTCGAGAATTTTTTTCTATTTAAACTAACGTATGGAAAACCAGGCATAAAATCACAATATTACCAGTTTAATATGGCTCAAATTCGAGTTTCATATAGTTATGATTCGATTTATATGCTTCAATATCATTGGTTAGTTAACTTTTGATATTTTCATATTATATCACATGCCTTCACCGTGAGTGTTTTTTGCCATGCACACCTCACATTGTCAAAAATGTATGGGAAAAATTCATTTCAATACATTTCAGTTTGATTTGAAATGTCTTTATTATATATTTTAGTGCCAATATGCCAAGGTTATATTCCATAACTCTTTATTTAAACTAACGTATGGAAAACCAGGCATAAAATCACAATATTACCAGTTTAATATGGCTTAAATTCGAGTTTCATATAGTTATGATTCGATTTATATGCTTCAATATCATTGGTTAGTTAACTTTTGATATTTTCATATTATATTTCACATGCCTTCACCGTGAGTGTTTTTTGCCATGCACACCTCACATTGTCAAAAATGTATGGGAAAAATTCATTTCAATACATTTCAGTTTGATTTGAAATGTCTTTATTATATATTTTAATGGCAATATGCCAAGGTTATATTCCATAACTCTTTATTTAAACTAACGTATGGAAAACCAGGCACAAAATCACAATATTACCAGTTTAATATGGCTTAAATTCGAGTTTCATATAGTTATGATTCGATTTATATGCTTCAATATCATTGGTTAGTTAACTTTTGATATTTTCATATTATATCACATGCCTTCACCGTGAGTGTTTTTTGCCATGCACACCTCACATTGTCAAAAATGTATGGGAAAAATTCATTTCAATACATTTCAGTTTGATTTGAAATGTCTTTATTATATATTTTAATGGCAATATGCCAAGGTTATATTCCATAAAATGTTAGTATAGAATATAGATTCTTCATATATGTATATATATTCGAGAATTTTTTTCTATTTAAACTAACGTATGGAAAACCAGGCATAAAATCACAATATTACCAGTTTAATATGGCTCAAATTCGAGTTTCATATAGTTATGATTCGATTTATATGCTTCAATATCATTGGTTAGTTAACTTTTGATATTTTCATATTATATCACATGCCTTCACCGTGAGTGTTTTTTGCCATGCACACCTCACATTGTCAAAAATGTATGGGAAAAATTCATTTCAATACATTTCAGTTTGATTTGAAATGTCTTTATTATATATTTTAGTGCCAATATGCCAAGGTTATATTCCATAACTCTTTATTTAAACTAACGTATGGAAAACCAGGCATAAAATCACAATATTACCAGTTTAATATGGCTTAAATTCGAGTTTCATATAGTTATGATTCGATTTATATGCTTCAATATCATTGGTTAGTTAACTTTTGATATTTTCATATTATATTTCACATGCCTTCACCGTGAGTGTTTTTTGCCATGCACACCTCACATTGTCAAAAATGTATGGGAAAAATTCATTTCAATACATTTCAGTTTGATTTGAAATGTCTTT
>NW_026562353.1:7500-10000 GCF_027943255.1 Anastrepha obliqua | reverse complement strand
TTAGAATATAGATTCTTCATATATGTATATATATTCGAAAATTTTTTCTATTTAAACTAACGTATGGAAAACCAGGCATAAAATCACAATATTACCAGTTTAATATGGCTTAAATTCGAGTTTCATATAGTTATGATTCGATTTATATGCTTCAATATCATTGGTTAGTTAACTTTTGATATTTTCATATTATATTTCACATGCCTTCACCGTGAGTGTTTTTTGCCATGCACACCTCACATTGTCAAAAATGTATGGGAAAAAATTCATTTCAATACATTTCAGTTTGATTTGAAATGTCTTTATTATATATTTTAGTGCCAATATGCCAAGGTTATATTCCATAACATGTTAGTATTAGAATATAGATTCTTCATATATGTATAGATATTCGAAAATTTTTTCTATTTAAACTAACGTATGGAAAACCAGGCATAAAATCACAATATTACCAGTTTAATATGGCTTAAATTCGAGTTTCATATAGTTATGATTCGATTTATATGCTTCAATATCATTGGTTAGTTAACTTTTGATATTTTCATATTATTTCACATGCCTTCACCGTGAGTGTTTTTTGCCATGCACACCTCACATTGTCAAAAATGTATGGGAAAAATTCATTTCAATACATTTCAGTTTGATTTGAAATGTCTTTATTATATATTTTAATGGCAATATGCCAAGGTTATATTCCATAAAATGTTAGTATAGAATATAGATTCTTCATATATGTATATATATTCGAGAATTTTTTTCTATTTAAACTAACGTATGGAAAACCAGGCATAAAATCACAATATTACCAGTTTAATATGGCTCAAATTCGAGTTTCATATAGTTATGATTCAGTTTATATGCTTCAATATCATTGGTTAGTTAACTTTTGATATTTTCATATTATATCACATGCCTTCACCGTGAGTGTTTTTTGCCATGCACACCTCACATTGTCAAAAATGTATGGGAAAAATTCATTTCAATACATTTCAGTTTGATTTGAAATGTCTTTATTATATATTTTAGTGCCAATATGCCAAGGTTATATTCCATAACTCTTTATTTAAACTAACGTATGGAAAACCAGGCATAAAATCACAATATTACCAGTTTAATATGGCTTAAATTCGAGTTTCATATAGTTATGATTCGATTTATATGCTTCAATATCATTGGTTAGTTAACTTTTGATATTTTCATATTATATTTCACATGCCTTCACCGTGAGTGTTTTTTGCCATGCACACCTCACATTGTCAAAAATGTATGGGAAAAATTCATTTCAATACATTTCAGTTTGATTTGAAATGTCTTTATTATATATTTTAATGGCAATATGCCAAGGTTATATTCCATAACTCTTTATTTAAACTAACGTATGGAAAACCAGGCACAAAATCACAATATTACCAGTTTAATATGGCTTAAATTCGAGTTTCATATAGTTATGATTCGATTTATATGCTTCAATATCATTGGTTAGTTAACTTTTGATATTTTCATATTATATCACATGCCTTCACCGTGAGTGTTTTTTGCCATGCACACCTCACATTGTCAAAAATGTATGGGAAAAATTCATTTCAATACATTTCAGTTTGATTTGAAATGTCTTTATTATATATTTTAATGGCAATATGCCAAGGTTATATTCCATAAAATGTTAGTATAGAATATAGATTCTTCATATTGTATATATATTCGAGAATTTTTTTCTATTTAAACTAACGTATGGAAAACCAGGCATAAAATCACAATATTACCAGTTTAATATGGCTCAAATTCGAGTTTCATATAGTTATGATTCGATTTATATGCTTCAATATCATTGGTTAGTTAACTTTTGATATTTTCATATTATATCACATGCCTTCACCGTGAGTGTTTTTTGCCATGCACACCTCACATTGTCAAAAATGTATGGGAAAAATTCATTTCAATACATTTCAGTTTGATTTGAAATGTCTTTATTATATATTTTAGTGCCAATATGCCAAGGTTATATTCCATAACTCTTTATTTAAACTAACGTATGGAAAACCAGGCATAAAATCACAATATTACCAGTTTAATATGGCTTAAATTCGAGTTTCATATAGTTATGATTCGATTTATATGCTTCAATATCATTGGTTAGTTAACTTTTGATATTTTCATATTATATTTCACATCCTTCACCGTGAGTGTTTTTTGCCATGCACACCTCACATTGTCAAAAATGTATGGGAAAAATTCATTTCAATACATTTCAGTTTGATTTGAAATGTCTTTATTATATATTTTAATGGCAATATGCCAAGGTTATATTCCATAACTCTTTATTTAAACTAACGTATGGAAAACCAGGCACAAAATCACAATATTACCAGTTTAATATGGCTTAAATTCGAGTTTCATATAGTTATGATTCGATTTATATGCTTCAATATCATTGGTTAGTTAACTTTTGATATTTTCATATTATATCACATGCCTTCACCGTGAGTGTTTTTTGCCATGC
>NW_026562353.1:0-2500 GCF_027943255.1 Anastrepha obliqua | reverse complement strand
GCAACACGACTCTTTGGAAATATCTTTCTAGTAATCATTAACGTTATACGGGCCTGGCACCCTCTATGGGTAAATGGCCTCATTTAAGAAGGACTTAAATCGTTAATTTCTCATACTAGATATTAAGATATTCCATACACTGCATCTCACATTTGACATATAGACAAAGTGACTTAGTGCTGAACTATTTTCTTTTCGCTCGCCGCTACTAAGAAAATCCTTGTTAGTTTCTTTTCCTCCCCTCATTAATATGCTTAAATTCAGGGGGTAATCCCATATGAGTTGAGGTTGTTTTAATATTCTTTTTTTATCTTCTCACAATTTAATAAAAAAATTATATCATCTTTTCATCTCTATTTTTCTTTTCTCCTTTTATATATTGTAAATATATAAAAATAATAATAATGTAAAATGAGGCAATCCTAGAATAAAAAATTTAATTTTTATGCTAGACATTCCTCCTTTTAATTACATATATAAATTATTATTTTATATATATATATATAAATAATATGAAAATTTTTTGTAAAGAATACTTAGATTCAATATTTTCATCATTTCATTTTATTTGAGAGGATTTTTTTTTTAAAGAATATATAATAAATAAAATTCATTATATATCTTTATTTTTTTGCTATTAATATTATGAATTATTTAAAATCCAATAATATACACATTTGCTTAAATTCAATTATTTTTATAAAAGAATAAGCAACTTATTTAGCATAGTCTTACAACCCTCAACCATATGTAGTCCAAGCAGTACTTTAAAATTGAATTTAATGTACATAACAGCATGGACTGCGATATGCGTTCAAAATGTCGATGTTCATGTGTCCTGCAGTTCACACGATGACGCACAGTTTGCTGCGTTCTTCATCGACCCATGAGCCAAGTGATCCACCGCTTAGAGTATTTTTTTATTTATTTTTATTTATAACAAATGTCAATTTTTTTTTGCATATATTAATTGAAAGAGTAAAATTAAATAATATTAATAATATATAAATTGATTTTCTTTCAATAATATATATCAAATATATTTAACTCTAAACATTTTTATTAAGTTGCGAATGTCTTAGTTCAACAATAATACAGTGGTGGTATTTATTATGATTCAATTATTTTGTATTTTTTTAATCATTTTATGTATATATATAATAATATAATAAATATATACCACTTTTGTTATTGTGAACAAATTAACTTATCATTCAATCAAATGAATAATAAGTACAACTTTTTATTTTCATGTTTAAAGGTTTTTAAAAGAAAAAAATAAGAAAAAACATTACAAAATGTACCATCATATATTATATTTAATATGATATAATTGATGGATCACAAATTGAATGAAAAAGAATAAAAAGAATTATGGATTCAAAATAATTATATAAATTTTTTTTTTTTTTTCTTTTTTTTTTTTTTTTTTTTTCTTTTTGTTCGTTTGTTTGCTTGTCTGTTTGTTTGTTTGTTTGTTTGTTTGTTTTTCTTACGGATATGGAACACAATAATGATCCTTCCGCAGGTTCACCTACGGAAACCTTGTTACGACTTTTACTTCCTCTAAATAATCAAGTTCGGTCAACTTTTGCGAAACAACCGTGACACACGAGGCGTCACAGTGATCACGTCCGGAGACCTCACTAAATAATTCAATCGGTAGTAGCGACGGGCGGTATGTACAAAGGGCAGGGACTTAATCAATGCGAGTTAATAACTCGCACTTACTGGGAATTCCAAGTTCATGTGAACAGTTTCAGTTCACAATCCCAAGCATGAAAGTGGTTCAGCGGTTTACCCGGACCTCTCGGTCTAGGAAATACACGTTGATACTTTCATTGTAGCGCGCGTGCAGCCCAGGACATCTAAGGGCATCACAGACCTGTTATTGCTCAATCTCGTTACTGCTAGACGCAATTTGTCCATTTAAGAAGCTAGTGTCCTTATAATGGGACAAACCAACAGGTACGACTCCACTTATATAAACACATTCAAACACTTGTACATTCAAGATGTACGCATGAAAGAAGGCTATATAAGTTTCAACATCATAATCCTGAAAGCATCTATTTAATATATTTGAGTCTCGTTCGTTATCGGAATTAACCAGACAAATCACTCCACGAACTAAGAACGGCCATGCACCACCACCCATAGATTCGAGAAAGAGCTATCAATCTGTCTTACACGCTTATGTTCGGACCTGGTAAGTTTTCCCGTGTTGAGTCAAATTAAGCCGCAGGCTCCACTCCTGGTGGTGCCCTTCCGTCAATTCCTTTAAGTTTCAGCTTTGCAACCATACTTCCCCCGGAGCCCAAAAGCTTTGGTTTCCGGGAAGCGACTGAGAGAGCCATAGTAGTAGCTACACCCAATTGCTAGCTGGCATCGTTTATGGTTAGAACTAGGGCGGTATCTGATCGCCTTCGAACCTCTAACTTTCGTTCTTGATTAATGAAAACATCTTTGGCAAATGCTTTCGCTTAAGTTAGTCTTACGA
>NW_026562352.1:12500-15000 GCF_027943255.1 Anastrepha obliqua | reverse complement strand
AGGTATACAACTTAAGCGCCATCCATTTTAAGGGCTAGTTGCTTCGGCAGGTGAGTTGTTACACACTCCTTAGCGGATTACGACTTCCATGTCCACCGTCCTGCTGTTTTAAGCAACCAACGCCTTTCATGGTATCTGCATGAGTTGTTAATTTAGGCACCGTAACATTACGTTTGGTTCATCCCACAGCGCCAGTTCTGCTTACCAAAAGTGGCCCACTGGGCACATTATATCATAACCTCAACCTTCATATCAAGAAAGGTGAGGTTCTTACCCATTTAAAGTTTGAGAATAGGTTAAAATCGTTTCGACCCTAAGGCCTCTAATCATTCGCTTTACCAGATAAGATTATTTTATATAATTTTTAAATGCACCAGCTATCCTGAGGGAAACTTCGGAGGGAACCAGCTACTAGATGGTTCGATTGGTCTTTCGCCCCTATACTCAATTCTGACAATCGATTTGCACGTCAGAACTGTTTCGGTCTTCCATCAGGGTTTCCCCTGACTTCAACCTGATCAAGTATAGTTCACCATCTTTCGGGTCACAGCATATATGCTCAAGGTACGCTCCAGTTAGAGGTATAAATAATAATAAATTATCATTATACATAACTATATGGAACGCCCCGGGATTGAATTAATTGACTATTTATTAAAAAATAGACTAAAAATTAATCCCATTATATTTAAGTTAAGTTAATTATGCCATTAAGTTTAATATAACTCAATGACTTGCACATATGTTAGACTCCTTGGTCCGTGTTTCAAGACGGGTCCCGAAGGTATCCTGAATCTTTCGCATTGTTAATCATATAAATGCATACAAATAAATATTAATATCATAGATATTAAATTTTTTGTAAAATTCAAAAAATGAATTTTAGCATTATATATAATAAAATCTATCAACACTTTATCAAATCATTAGTATTTATTTTATGTTAATATGCTTAAAAAGCAAATTAATTTAAATAAACTTAATATCACCAATGATCTTTTGATAAATACTTTATTATGTTAATAGATTACAATGTCCTTATATGAAAAAAATGCACATTATTTTTTTAATTATTTAATGATGAATTTTTCATAATGGATATTCAGGTTCATCGGGCTTAACCTCTAAGCAGTTTCACGTACTATTTAACTCTCTATTCAGAGTTCTTTTCAACTTTCCCTCACGGTACTTGTTTACTATCGGTCTCATGGTTATATTTAGTTTTAGATGGAGTTTACCACCCACTTAGTGCTGCACTATCAAGCAACACGACTCTTTGGAAATATCTTTCTAGTAATCATTAACGTTATACGGGCCTGGCACCCTCTATGGGTAAATGGCCTCATTTAAGAAGGACTTAAATCGTTAATTTCTCATACTAGATATTAAGATATTCCATACACTGCATCTCACATTTGACATATAGACAAAGTGACTTAGTGCTGAACTATTTTCTTTTCGCTCGCCGCTACTAAGAAAATCCTTGTTAGTTTCTTTTCCTCCCCTCATTAATATGCTTAAATTCAGGGGGTAATCCCATATGAGTTGAGGTTGTTTTAATATTCTTTTTTTATCTTCTCACAATTTAATAAAAAAATTATATCATCTTTTCATCTCTATTTTTCTTTTCTCCTTTTATATATTGTAAATATATAAAAATAATAATAATGTAAAATGAGGCAATCCTAGAATAAAAAATTTAATTTTTATGCTAGACATTCCTCCTTTTAATTACATATATAAATTATTATTTTATATATATATATAAATAATATGAAAATTTTTTGTAAAGAATACTTAGATTCAATATTTTCATCATTTCATTTTATTTGAGAGGATTTTTTTTTTAAAGAATATATAATAAATAAAATTCATTATATATCTTTATTTTTTTTGCTATTAATATTATGAATTATTTAAAATCCAATAATATACACATTTGCTTAAATTCAATTATTTTTATAAAAGAATAAGCAACTTATTTAGCATAGTCTTACAACCCTCAACCATATGTAGTCCAAGCAGTACTTTAAAATTGAATTTAATGTACATAACAGCATGGACTGCGATATGCGTTCAAAATGTCGATGTTCATGTGTCCTGCAGTTCACACGATGACGCACAGTTTGCTGCGTTCTTCATCGACCCATGAGCCAAGTGATCCACCGCTTAGAGTATTTTTTTATTTATTTTTATTTATAACAAATGTCAATTTTTTTTTGCATATATTAATTGAAAGAGTAAAATTAAATAATATTAATAATATATAAATTGATTTTCTTTCAATAATATATATCAAATATATTTAACTCTAAACATTTTTATTAAGTTGCGAATGTCTTAGTTCAACAATAATACAGTGGTGGTATTTATTATGATTCAATTATTTTGTATTTTTTTAATCATTTTATGTATATATAATAATATAATAAATATATACCACTTTTGTTATTGTGAACAAATTAACTTATCATTCAATCAAATGAATAATAAGTACAAC
>NW_026562352.1:7500-10000 GCF_027943255.1 Anastrepha obliqua | reverse complement strand
ACTTTTTTTTCAAATGCATTTTTAATGTAATAATTTCATATATTACATAATTTTTCTCTTTGAATTGAAATTAATAATTTCATAATTCTATTTTTTAATCATAAATATATATGATTGAAAAAATTTTCTCCTCTTTTCCTTTGTTTAAAATTTAATTTTTCTTATAAATTTTTGTTTTTCTTATTTTTTTCTCTTCATCATCTGTTTAATTTCCTGTATTTATACAAGAAACAAACAGTTGAGGATAATTTCTATGTAATGCTAGTATAGAATATAAAATTTTGAATTCAAAAATTTATTTCTATTTAAACTAACTATAGAAAACCAGGAATAAAATACAA
The DNA here is from genome assembly GCF_027943255.1 of Anastrepha obliqua. NCBI lineage: Eukaryota > Metazoa > Arthropoda > Insecta > Diptera > Tephritidae > Anastrepha > Anastrepha obliqua. The sequence goes on along the minus strand of NW_026562352.1, from coordinate 9,659 downwards.
TAACACCAATATGCCATAACATGTTAGTATAGAATATAGATTCTTCATATATGTATATATATTCGAAAATTTTTTCTATTTAAACTAACGTATGGAAAACCAGGAATAAAATCATAATATTACCAGTTTAATATGGCTCAAATTCGAGTTTCATATAGTTATGATTCGATTTATATGCTTCAATATCATTGGTTAGTTAACTTTTGATATTTTCATATTATATCACATGCCTTCACCGTGAGTGTTTTTTGCCATGCACACCTCACATTGTCAAAAATGTATGGGAAAAATTCATTTCAATACATTTCAGTTTGATTTGAAATGTCTTTATTATATATTTTAGTGCCAATATGCCAAGGTTATATTCCATAACTCTCTATTTAAACTAACGTATGGAAAACCAGGCATAAAATCACAATATTACCAGTTTAATATGGCTCAAATTCGAGTTTCATATAGTTATGATTCGATTTATATGCTTCAATATCATTGGTTAGTTAACTTTTGATATTTTCATATTATATCACATGCCTTCACCGTGAGTGTTTTTTGCCATGCACACCTCACATTGTCAAAAATGTATGGGAAAAATTCATTTCAATACATTTCAGTTTGATTTGAAATGTCTTTATTATATATTTTAGTGCCAATATGCCAAGGTTATATTCCATAACTCTCTATTTAAACTAACGTATGGAAAACCAGGCATAAAATCACAATATTACCAGTTTAATATGGCTCAAATTCGAGTTTCATATAGTTATGATTCGATTTATATGCTTCAATATCATTGGTTAGTTAACTTTTGATATTTTCATATTATATCACATGCCTTCACCGTGAGTGTTTTTTGCCATGCACACCTCACATTGTCAAAAATGTATGGGAAAAATTCATTTCAATACATTTCAGTTTGATTTGAAATGTCTTTATTATATATTTTAGTGCCAATATGCCAAGGTTATATTCCATAACTCTCTATTTAAACTAACGTATGGAAAACCAGGCATAAAATCACAATATTACCAGTTTAATATGGCTCAAATTCGAGTTTCATATAGTTATGATTCGATTTATATGCTTCAATATCATTGGTTAGTTAACTTTTGATATTTTCATATTATATCACATGCCTTCACCGTGAGTGTTTTTTGCCATGCACACCTCACATTGTCAAAAATGTATGGGAAAAATTCATTTCAATACATTTCAGTTTGATTTGAAATGTCTTTATTATATATTTTAATGGCAATATGCCAAGGTTATATTCCATAAAATGTTAGTATAGAATATAGATTCTTCATATATGTATATATATTCGAGAATTTTTTTCTATTTAAACTAACGTATGGAAAACCAGGCATAAAATCACAATATTACCAGTTTAATATGGCTCAAATTCGAGTTTCATATAGTTATGATTCGATTTATATGTTTCAATATCATTGGTTAGTTAACTTTTGATATTTTCATATTATATCACATGCCTTCACCGTGAGTGTTTTTTGCCATGCACACCTCACATTGTCAAAAATGTATGGGAAAAATTCATTTCAATACATTTCAGTTTGATTTGAAATGTCTTTATTATATATTTTAGTGCCAATATGCCAAGGTTATATTCCATAACATGTTAGTATTAGAATATAGATTCTTCATATATGTATATATATTCGAAAATTTTTTCTATTTAAACTAACGTATGGAAAACCAGGCATAAAATCACAATATTACCAGTTTAATATGGCTTAAATTCGAGTTTCATATAGTTATGATTCGATTTATATGCTTCAATATCATTGGTTAGTTAACTTTTGATATTTTCATATTATTTCACATGCCTTCACCGTGAGTGTTTTTTGCCATGCACACCTCACATTGTCAAAAATGTATGGGAAAAATTCATTTCAATACATTTCAGTTTGATTTGAAATGTCTTTATTATATATTTTAGTGCCAATATGCCAAGGTTATATTCCATAACATGTTAGTATTAGCTAATATAGAATTCTTCATATATGTATATATATTCGAAAATTTTTTCTATTTAAACTAACGTATGGAAAACCAGGCATAAAATCACAATATTACCAGTTTAATATGGCTTAAATTCGAGTTTCATATAGTTATGATTCGATTTATATGCTTCAATATCATTG
>NW_026562352.1:0-2500 GCF_027943255.1 Anastrepha obliqua | reverse complement strand
TTCAAAATAATTCAAGTATTTTAATTATTTTTAAATATATTTTTATTAATATTTTTTTTTTATTAAAAACTTGAAAATTTTCGGCTTTCGCCTTGAACTTAGGACCGACTAACTCGTGATCAACCACTGTTCACACGAAACCCTTCTCCACTTCAGTCCTCCAAGGTCTCATTCGATTATTTGCTACTACCACCAAGATCTGTACCAATAGCGGCTCCATGCAGGCTTACGCCAAACACTTCTAAGCACACTATTGTACCCTCCTACTCACTAAAGTTTCAAAATTTATAAATCAATCGAAATTGTTTTATAAATCATCTACTTTAGCGGTAATGTATAGGTATACAACTTAAGCGCCATCCATTTTAAGGGCTAGTTGCTTCGGCAGGTGAGTTGTTACACACTCCTTAGCGGATTACGACTTCCATGTCCACCGTCCTGCTGTTTTAAGCAACCAACGCCTTTCATGGTATCTGCATGAGTTGTTAATTTAGGCACCGTAACATTACGTTTGGTTCATCCCACAGCGCCAGTTCTGCTTACCAAAAGTGGCCCACTGGGCACATTATATCATAACCTCAACCTTCATATCAAGAAAGGTGAGGTTCTTACCCATTTAAAGTTTGAGAATAGGTTAAAATCGTTTCGACCCTAAGGCCTCTAATCATTCGCTTTACCAGATAAGATTATTTTATATAATTTTTAAATGCACCAGCTATCCTGAGGGAAACTTCGGAGGGAACCAGCTACTAGATGGTTCGATTGGTCTTTCGCCCCTATACTCAATTCTGACAATCGATTTGCACGTCAGAACTGTTTCGGTCTTCCATCAGGGTTTCCCCTGACTTCAACCTGATCAAGTATAGTTCACCATCTTTCGGGTCACAGCATATATGCTCAAGGTACGCTCCAGTTAGAGGTATAAATAATAATAAATTATCATTATACATAACTATATGGAACGCCCCGGGATTGAATTAATTGACTATTTATTAAAAAATAGACTAAAAATTAATCCCATTATATTTAAGTTAAGTTAATTATGCCATTAAGTTTAATAAACTCAATGACTTGCACATATGTTAGACTCCTTGGTCCGTGTTTCAAGACGGGTCCCGAAGGTATCCTGAATCTTTCGCATTGTTAATCATATAAATGCATACAAATAAATATTAATATCATAGATATTAAATTTTTTGTAAAATTCAAAAAATGAATTTTAGCATTATATATAATAAAATCTATCAACACTTTATCAAATCATTAGTATTTATTTTATGTTAATATGCTTAAAAAGCAAATTAATTTAAATAAACTTAATATCACCAATGATCTTTTGATAAATACTTTATTATGTTAATAGATTACAATGTCCTTATATGAAAAAAATGCACATTATTTTTTTAATTATTTAATGATGAATTTTTCATAATGGATATTCAGGTTCATCGGGCTTAACCTCTAAGCAGTTTCACGTACTATTTAACTCTCTATTCAGAGTTCTTTTCAACTTTCCCTCACGGTACTTGTTTACTATCGGTCTCATGGTTATATTTAGTTTTAGATGGAGTTTACCACCCACTTAGTGCTGCACTATCAAGCAACACGACTCTTTGGAAATATCTTTCTAGTAATCATTAACGTTATACGGGCCTGGCACCCTCTATGGGTAAATGGCCTCATTTAAGAAGGACTTAAATCGTTAATTTCTCATACTAGATATTAAGATATTCCATACACTGCATCTCACATTTGACATATAGACAAAGTGACTTAGTGCTGAACTATTTTCTTTTCGCTCGCCGCTACTAAGAAAATCCTTGTTAGTTTCTTTTCCTCCCCTCATTAATATGCTTAAATTCAGGGGGTAATCCCATATGAGTTGAGGTTGTTTTAATATTCTTTTTTTATCTTCTCACAATTTAATAAAAAAATTATATCATCTTTTCATCTCTATTTTTCTTTTCTCCTTTTATATATTGTAAATATATAAAAATAATAATAATGTAAAATGAGGCAATCCTAGAATAAAAAATTTAATTTTTATGCTAGACATTCCTCCTTTTAATTACATATATAAATTATTATTTTATATATATATATAAATAATATGAAAATTTTTTGTAAAGAATACTTAGATTCAATATTTTCATCATTTCATTTTATTTGAGAGGATTTTTTTTTTAAAGAATATATAATAAATAAAATTCATTATATATCTTTATTTTTTTTGCTATTAATATTATGAATTATTTAAAATCCAATAATATACACATTTGCTTAAATTCAATTATTTTTATAAAAGAATAAGCAACTTATTTAGCATAGTCTTACAACCCTCAACCATATGTAGTCCAAGCAGTACTTTAAAATTGAATTTAATGTACATAACAGCATGGACTGCGATATGCGTTCAAAATGTCGATGTTCATGTGTCCTGCAGTTCACACGATGACGCACAGTTTGCTGCGTTCTTCATCGACCCATGAGCCAAGTGATC
>NW_026562351.1:15000-19274 GCF_027943255.1 Anastrepha obliqua | reverse complement strand
ACCAAGCGTTGGATTGTTCACCCATTCAAGGGAACGTGAGCTGGGTTTAGACCGTCGTGAGACAGGTTAGTTTTACCCTACTAATGACAATTGTTATTGCGACAGCATTCCTGCGTAGTACGAGAGGAACCGCAGGTACGGACCAATGGTACAATACTTGTTCGAGCGAACAGTGGTATGATGCTACGTCCGTTGGATTATGCCTGAACGCCTCTAAGGTCGTATCCGTGCTGGACTGCAATGATAAATATGGGGCAATTGCATTGTATGGCTTCTCTAAACCATTTAAAGTTTATAAATTTTATTTATAAACGACAATGGATATATGTGATGCCAATGTTATTTGTAACATAGCAAATGCGGGAGGATTAAATATCACCTGTATGTCGCGCTAGTTACTTATTAAAACATTATTTAATACAATGACAATGCCTAGAATCAATTGTAAACGACTTTGGTAACGGGCAAGGTGTTGTAAGTGGTAGAGCAGCTGCCATACTGCGATCCACTGAAGCTTATCCTTTGCTTGATGATTCGATATATATTAATATATATATATATATATTATATATACACCACATATTATTTAATTAATATAACGTGTATATATTTATATATATATGAAATCTCTTATAATCAAACTATTAATATAAATGTTATGTTAAATTAAGAAAAGCAAATAAAAATTATAGAAAAATATTTATTTAACATATATTTTCATATATATAATTTATTAATTTTAATATATATATTGGTTAACCGATGATATTAACATATATAAAATGGAATTGAATTATATCAAACTAAATTGAAATGCATTGAATTGAGTTTTTCCCATACATTTTTCACAATGTGCGGTGTGCATGGCAAAAAAACGCTCACGATGAAGGCATGTGAAATAATATGAAAATATCAAAAGTTAACTAACCAACGATATTGAAGCATATAAATCGAATCATAACTATATGAAACTCGAATTTAAGCCATATTAAACTGGTAATATTGTGATTTTATGCCTGGTTTTTTCCATACGTTAGTTTAAATAGAAAAAATTTTCGAATATATATACATATATGAAGAATTCATATTAGCTATACTAACATGTTATGGAATATAACCTTGGCATATTGGCACTAAAATATATAATAAAGACATTTCAAATCAAACTGAAATGTATTGAAATGAATTTTCCCCATACATTTTTGACAATGTGAGGTGTGCATGGCAAAAAACACCACGGTGAAGGCATGTGAAATGATATGAAAATATCAAAAGTTAACTAACCAATGATATTGAAACATATAAATCGAATCATAACTATATGAAACTCGAATTTAAGCCATATTAAACTGGTAATATTGTGATTTTATGCCTGGTTTTCCATACGTTAGTTTAAATAGAAAGTTATGGAATATAACCTTGGCATATTGGCACTAAAATATATAATAAAGACATTTCAAATCAAACTGAAATGTATTGAAATGAATTTTTCCCATACATTTTTGACAATGTGAGGTGTGCATGGCAAAAAACACTCACGGTGAAGGCATGTGATATAATATGAAAATATCAAAAGTTAACTAACCAATGATATTGAAGCATATAAATCGAATCATAACTATATGAAACTCGAATTTAAGCCATATTAAACTGGTAATATTGTGATTTTATGCCTGGTTTTCCATACGTTAGTTTAAATAGAAAGTTATGGAATATAACCTTGGCATATTGGCACTAAAATATATAATAAAGACATTTCAAATCAAACTGAAATGTATTGAAATGAATTTTTCCCATACATTTTTGACAATGTGAGGTGTGCATGGCAAAAAACACTCACGGTGAAGGCATGTGATATAATATGAAAATATCAAAAGTTAACTAACCAATGATATTGAAGCATATAAATCGAATCATAACTATATGAAACTCGAATTTGAGCCATATTAAACTGGTAATATTGTGATTTTATGCCTGGTTTTCCATACGTTAGTTTAAATAGAGAGTTATGGAATATAACCTTGGCATATTGGCACTAAAATATATAATAAAGACATTTCAAATCAAACTGAAATGTATTGAAATGAATTTTTCCCATACATTTTTGACAATGTGAGGTGTGCATGGCAAAAAACACTCACGGTGAAGGCATGTGATATAATATGAAAATATCAAAAGTTAACTAACCAATGATATTGAAGCATATAAATCGAATCATAACTATATGAAACTCGAATTTGAGCCATATTAAACTGGTAATATTGTGATTTTATTCCTGGTTTTCCATACGTTAGTTTAAATAGAGAGTTATGGAATATAACCTTGGCATATTGGCACTAAAATATATAATAAAGACATTTCAAATCAAACTGAAATGTATTGAAATGAATTTTTCCCATACATTTTTGACAATGTGAGGTGTGCATGGCAAAAAACACTCACGGTGAAGGCATGTGATATAATATGAAAATATCAAAAGTTAACTAACCAATGATATTGAAGCATATAAATCGAATCATAACTATATGAAACTCGAATTTGAGCCATATTAAACTGGTAATATTGTGATTTTATGCCTGGTTTTCCATACGTTAGTTTAAATAGAGAGTTATGGAATATAACCTTGGCATATTGGCACTAAAATATATAATAAAGACATTTCAAATCAAACTGAAATGTATTGAAATGAATTTTTCCCATACATTTTTGACAATGTGAGGTGTGCATGGCAAAAAACACTCACGGTGAAGGCATGTGAAATAATATGAAAATATCAAAAGTTAACTAACCAATGATATTGAAGCATATAAATCGAAGCATAACTATATGAAACTCGAATTTAAGCCATATTAAACTGGTAATATTGTGATTTTATGCCTGGTTTTCCATACGTTAGTTTAAATAGAGAGTTATGGAATATAACCTTGGCATATTGGCACTAAAATATATAATAAAGACATTTCAAATCAAACTGAAATGTATTGAAATGAATTTTTCCCATACATTTTTGACAATGTGAGGTGTGCATGGCAAAAAACACTCACGGTGAAGGCATGTGATATAATATGAAAATATCAAAAGTTAACTAACCAATGATATTGAAGCATATAAATCGAATCATAACTATATGAAACTCGAATTTAAGCCATATTAAACTGGTAATATTGTGATTTTATGCCTGGTTTTCCATACGTTAGTTTAAATAGAAAAAATTTTCGAATATATATACATATATGAAGAATCTATATTCTAATACTAACATGTTATGGAATATAACCTTGGCATATTGGCACTAAAATATATAATAAAGACATTTCAAATCAAACTGAAATGTATTGAAATGAATTTTTCCCATACATTTTTGACAATGTGAGGTGTGCATGGCAAAAAACACTCACGGTGAAGGCATGTGAAATAATATGAAAATATCAAAAGTTAACTAACCAATGATATTGAAGCATATAAATCGAATCATAACTATATGAAACTCGAATTTAAGCCATATTAAACTGGTAATATTGTGATTTTATGCCTGGTTTTCCATACGTTAGTTTAAATAGAAAAAATTTTCGAATATATATACATATATGAAGAATCTATATTCTAATACTAACATGTTATGGAATATAACCTTGGCATATTGGCACTAAAATATATAATAAAGACATTTCAAATCAAACTGAAATGTATTGAAATGAATTTTTCCCATACATTTTTGACAATGTGAGGTGTGCATGGCAAAAAACACTCACGGTGAAGGCATGTGAAATAATATGAAAATATCAAAAGTTAACTAACCAATGATATTGAAGCATATAAATCGAATCATAACTATATGAAACTCGAATTTAAGCCATATTAAACTGGTAATATTGTGATTTTATGCCTGGTTTTCCATACGTTAGTTTAAATAGAAAAAATTTTCGAATATATATACATATATGAAGAATCTATATTCTAATACTAACATGTTATGGAATATAACCTTGGCATATTGGCACTAAAATATATAATAAAGACATTTCAAATCAAACTGAAATGTATTGAAATGAATTTTTCCCATACATTTTTGACAATGTGAGGTGTGCATGGCAAAAAACACTCACGGTGAAGGCATGTGATATAATATGAAAATATCAAAAGTTAACTAACCAATGATATTGAAACATATAAATCGAATCATAACTATATGAAACTCGAATTTGAGCCATATTAAACTGGTAATATTGTGATTTTATGCCTGGTTTTCCATACGTTAGTTTAAATAGAAAAAA
>NW_026562351.1:0-5000 GCF_027943255.1 Anastrepha obliqua | reverse complement strand
AAATATATAATAAAGACATTTCAAATCAAACTGAAATGTATTGAAATGAATTTTTCCCATACATTTTTGACAATGTGAGGTGTGCATGGCAAAAAACACTCACGGTGAAGGCATGTGATATAATATGAAAATATCAAAAGTTAACTAACCAATGATATTGAAGCATATAAATCGAATCATAACTATATGAAACTCGAATTTGAGCCATATTAAACTGGTAATATTGTGATTTTATTCCTGGTTTTCCATACGTTAGTTTAAATAGAGAGTTATGGAATATAACCTTGGCATATTGGCACTAAAATATATAATAAAGACATTTCAAATCAAACTGAAATGTATTGAAATGAATTTTTCCCATACATTTTTGACAATGTGAGGTGTGCATGGCAAAAAACACTCACGGTGAAGGCATGTGATATAATATGAAAATATCAAAAGTTAACTAACCAATGATATTGAAGCATATAAATCGAATCATAACTATATGAAACTCGAATTTGAGCCATATTAAACTGGTAATATTGTGATTTTATGCCTGGTTTTCCATACGTTAGTTTAAATAGAGAGTTATGGAATATAACCTTGGCATATTGGCACTAAAATATATAATAAAGACATTTCAAATCAAACTGAAATGTATTGAAATGAATTTTTCCCATACATTTTTGACAATGTGAGGTGTGCATGGCAAAAAACACTCACGGTGAAGGCATGTGAAATAATATGAAAATATCAAAAGTTAACTAACCAATGATATTGAAGCATATAAATCGAAGCATAACTATATGAAACTCGAATTTAAGCCATATTAAACTGGTAATATTGTGATTTTATGCCTGGTTTTCCATACGTTAGTTTAAATAGAGAGTTATGGAATATAACCTTGGCATATTGGCACTAAAATATATAATAAAGACATTTCAAATCAAACTGAAATGTATTGAAATGAATTTTTCCCATACATTTTTGACAATGTGAGGTGTGCATGGCAAAAAACACTCACGGTGAAGGCATGTGATATAATATGAAAATATCAAAAGTTAACTAACCAATGATATTGAAGCATATAAATCGAATCATAACTATATGAAACTCGAATTTAAGCCATATTAAACTGGTAATATTGTGATTTTATGCCTGGTTTTCCATACGTTAGTTTAAATAGAAAAAATTTTCGAATATATATACATATATGAAGAATCTATATTCTAATACTAACATGTTATGGAATATAACCTTGGCATATTGGCACTAAAATATATAATAAAGACATTTCAAATCAAACTGAAATGTATTGAAATGAATTTTTTCCCATACATTTTTGACAATGTGAGGTGTGCATGGCAAAAAACACTCACGGTGAAGGCATGTGAAATAATATGAAAATATCAAAAGTTAACTAACCAATGATATTGAAGCATATAAATCGAATCATAACTATATGAAACTCGAATTTAAGCCATATTAAACTGGTAATATTGTGATTTTATGCCTGGTTTTCCATACGTTAGTTTAAATAGAAAAAATTTTCGAATATATATACATATATGAAGAATCTATATTCTAATACTAACATGTTATGGAATATAACCTTGGCATATTGGCACTAAAATATATAATAAAGACATTTCAAATCAAACTGAAATGTATTGAAATGAATTTTTCCCATACATTTTTGACAATGTGAGGTGTGCATGGCAAAAAACACTCACGGTGAAGGCATGTGAAATAATATGAAAATATCAAAAGTTAACTAACCAATGATATTGAAGCATATAAATCGAATCATAACTATATGAAACTCGAATTTAAGCCATATTAAACTGGTAATATTGTGATTTTATGCCTGGTTTTCCATACGTTAGTTTAAATAGAAAAAATTTTCGAATATATATACATATATGAAGAATCTATATTCTAATACTAACATGTTATGGAATATAACCTTGGCATATTGGCACTAAAATATATAATAAAGACATTTCAAATCAAACTGAAATGTATTGAAATGAATTTTTCCCATACATTTTTGACAATGTGAGGTGTGCATGGCAAAAAACACTCACGGTGAAGGCATGTGATATAATATGAAAATATCAAAAGTTAACTAACCAATGATATTGAAACATATAAATCGAATCATAACTATATGAAACTCGAATTTGAGCCATATTAAACTGGTAATATTGTGATTTTATGCCTGGTTTTCCATACGTTAGTTTAAATAGAAAAAAATTCTCGAATATATATACATATATGAAGAATCTATATTCTATACTAACATTTTATGGAATATAACCTTGGCATATTGCCATTAAAATATATAATAAAGACATTTCAAATCAAACTGAAATGTATTGAAATGAATTTTTCCCATACATTTTTGACAATGTGAGGTGTGCATGGCAAAAAACACTCACGGTGAAGGCATGTGAAATAATATGAAAATATCAAAAGTTAACTAACCAATGATATTGAAGCATATAAATCGAATCATAACTATATGAAACTCGAATTTAAGCCATATTAAACTGGTAATATTGTGATTTTATGCCTGGTTTTCCATACGTTAGTTTAAATAGAAAAAATTTTCGAATATATATACATATATGAAGAATCTATATTCTAATACTAACATGTTATGGAATATAACCTTGGCATATTGGCACTAAAATATATAATAAAGACATTTCAAATCAAACTGAAATGTATTGAAATGAATTTTTCCCATACATTTTTGACAATGTGAGGTGTGCATGGCAAAAAACACTCACGGTGAAGGCATGTGATATAATATGAAAATATCAAAAGTTAACTAACCAATGATATTGAAGCATATAAATCGAATCATAACTATATGAAACTCGAATTTGAGCCATATTAAACTGGTAATATTATGATTTTATTCCTGGTTTTCCATACGTTAGTTTAAATAGAAAAAATTTTCGAATATATATACATATATGAAGAATCTATATTCTATACTAACATGTTATGGCATATTGGTGTTATTGTATTTTATTCCTGGTTTTCTATAGTTAGTTTAAATAGAAATAAATTTTTGAATTCAAAATTTTATATTCTATACTAGCATTACATAGAAATTATCCTCAACTGTTTGTTTCTTGTATAAATACAGGAAGTTAAACAGATGATGAAGAGAAAAAAATAAGAAAAACAAAAATTTATAAGAAAAATTAAATTTTAAACAAAGGAAAAGAGGAGAAAATTTTTTCAATCATATATATTTATGATTAAAAAATAGAATTATGAAATTATTAATTTCAATTCAAAGAGAAAAATTATGTAATATATGAAATTATTACATTAAAAATGCATTTGAAAAAAAAGTAAAATGTTATTAAGAATGATAAATTATTTGAAAATTGGCAAATATTAAGAAGAAATATCGTTCTTATATTTTTATATAAAATATATAATATAGAGAACGAAAATTCTTTTTCATAAAAAACGGTTTTTGAATTTTGATAAGAAAAGCTAAAGGGGGGTCGCCCCTTTACTTTTTATATACACCGTAATTTATGAAATTTTCAAATATGAAAAACAAAGAAAAATATATAAATACAAATATTATTCTGGTTGATCCTGCCAGTAGTTATATGCTTGTCTCAAAGATTAAGCCATGCATGTCTAAGTACAAACAAATTAAAAGTGAAACCGCAAAAGGCTCATTATATCAGTTATGGTTCCATAGATCGTTAACAGTTACTTGGATAACTGTGGTAATTCTAGAGCTAATACATGCAATATAAACACGGACCTTATGGAACGTGTGCTTTTATTAGACTAAAACCAAGCGATCATTTGATCGTTAAATTGGTTGAACTCTAGATAACTTGCAGATCGTATGGTCCCGTACCGACGACAGATCTTTCAAATGTCTGCCCTATCAACTTTTGATGGTAGTATCTAGGACTACCATGGTTGCAACGGGTAACGGGGAATCAGGGTTCGATTCCGGAGAGGGAGCCTGAGAAACGGCTACCACATCTAAGGAAGGCAGCAGGCGCGTAAATTACCCACTCCCAGTTCGGGGAGGTAGTGACGAAAAATAACAATACAGGACTCATATCCGAGGCCCTGTAATTGGAATGAGTACACTTTAAATCCTTTAACAAGGACCTATTGGAGGGCAAGTCTGGTGCCAGCAGCCGCGGTAATTCCAGCTCCAATAGCGTATATTAAAGTTGTTGCGGTTAAAACGTTCGTAGTTGAATTTGTGCTTCATACGGGTAGTACAACTATATATTGTGGTATGTACATTACCTTATGTATGTAAGCGTATTACCGGTGGAGTTCTTATATATAATTAATACAATGTATTTTTTATATATTCCTCCTATTTAAACCTACTTCAGTGCTCTTCATCGAGTGTTGTTGTGGGCCGGTACAATTACTTTGAACAAATTAGAGTGCTTAAAGCAGGCTCCAAATGCCTGAATATTTTGTGCATGGAATAATGAAATAAGACCTCTGTTCTACTTTCATTGGTTTTTAGATCAAGAGGTAATGATTAATAGAAGCAGTTTGGGGGCATTAGTATTACGACGCGAGAGGTGAAATTCTTGGACCGTCGTAAGACTAACTTAAGCGAAAGCATTTGCCAAAGATGTTTTCATTAATCAAGAACGAAAGTTAGAGGTTCGAAGGCGATCAGATACCGCCCTAGTTCTAACCATAAACGATGCCAGCTAGCAATTGGGTGTAGCTACTACTATGGCTCTCTCAGTCGCTTCCCGGGAAACCAAAGCTTTTGGGCTCCGGGGGAAGTATGGTTGCAAAGCTGAAACTTAAAGGAATTGACGGAAGGGCACCACCAGGAGTGGAGCCTGCGGCTTAATTTGACTCAACACGGGAAAACTTACCAGGTCCGAACATAAGCGTGTAAGACAGATTGATAGCTCTTTCTCGAATCTATGGGTGGTGGTGCATGGCCGTTCTTAGTTCGTGGAGTGATTTGTCTGGTTAATTCCGAT
>NW_026562350.1:0-29471 GCF_027943255.1 Anastrepha obliqua | reverse complement strand
ATTGGCAAACAACAAAACTGTGAAATCTCCTCGGAAAAATGTCTGTAACTCCCTAATCTCTGCTCTGATTGGCCTAAAACTTCGACATATTACCTTCCAGTAAAAGTGCTCTAACTAGCTCAGATTTTCTCTGATTGGCGTGAAATTTCGGTGTGTAATTGCAAAAGCGTTAGCCTTTCCAAATATATAAAAATCATGAAAATCGGTTGGCAAACAACAAAACTGTGAAATTTCCTCGGAAAAATGTCTGTAACTCTCTAATCTCTGCTCTGATTTGCCTAAAACTTCGACATATTACCTTCCAGTAAAAGTGCTCTAACTAGCTCAGATTTTCTCTGATTGGCGTGAAATTTCGGCGTGTAATTGCAAAAGCGTTAGCCTTTCCAAATATGTAAAAATCATGAAAATCGGTTGGCAAACAACAAAACTGTGAAATCTCCTCGGAAAAATGTCCGTAACTCCCTAATCTCTGCTCTGATTGGCCTAAAACTTCGACATATTACCTTCAGTAAAAGTGCTCTAACTAGCTCAGATTTTCTCTGATTGGCGTGAAATTTCGGTGTGTAATTGCAAAAGCGTCAGCCTTTCCAAATATGTAAAAATCATGAAAATCGGTTGGCAAACAACAAAACTGTGAAATCTCCTCGGAAAAATGTCCGTAACTCCCTAATCTCTGCTCTGATTGGCCTAAAACTTCGACATATTACCTTCCAGTAAAAGTGCTCTAACTAGCTCAGATTTTCTCTGATTGGCGTGAAATTTCGGCACGTAATTGCAAAAGCGTCAGCCTTTCCAAATATGTTAAAATCATGAAAATCGGTTGGCTAACAACAAAACTGTGAAATCTCCTCGGAAAAATGTCTGTAACTCTCTAATCTCTGCTCTGATTGGTCTAAAACTTTGACATATTACCTTCTAGTAAAAGTGCTCTAACTAGCTCAGATTTTCTCTGATTGGCGTGAAATTTCGGTGTGTAATTGCAAAAGCGTTAGCCTTTCCAAATATGTAAAAATCATGAAAATCGGTTGGCAAACAACAAAACTGTGAAATCTCCTCGGAAAAATGTCCGTAACTCCCTAATCTCTGCTCTGATTGGCCTAAAACTTCGACATATTACCTTCCAGTAAAAGTGCTCTAACTAGCTCAGATTTTCTCTGATTGGCGTGAAATTTCGGCACGTAATTGCAAAAGAGTTAGCCATTCCAAATATGCAAAAATCATGAAAATCGGTTGGCAAACAACAAAACTGTGAAATCTCCTCGGAAAAATGTCCGTAACTCCCTAATCTCTGCTCTGATTGGCCTAAAACTTTGACATATTACCTTCCAGTAAAAGTGCTCTAACTAGCTCAGATTTTCTCTGATTGGCGTGAAATTTCGGTGTGTAATTGCAAAAGCGTTAGCCTTTCCAAATATGTAAAAATCATGAAAATCGGTTGGCAAACAACAAAACTGTGAAATCTCCTCGGAAAAATGTCCGTAACTCCCTAATCTCTGCTCTGATTGGCCTAAAACTTCGACATATTACCTTCCAGTAAAAGTGCTCTAACTAGCTCAGATTTTCTCTGATTGGCGTGAAATTTCGGTGTGTAATTGCAAAAGCGTCAGCCTTTCCAAATATGTAAAAATCATGAAAATCGGTTGGCAAACAACAAAACTGTGAAATCTCCTCGGAAAAATGTCCGTAACTCCCTAATCTCTGCTCTGATTGGCCTAAAACTTCGACATATTACCTTCCAGTAAAAGTGCTCTAACTAGCTCAGATTTTCTCTGATTGGCGTGAAATTTCGGTGTGTAATTGCAAAAGCGTCAGCCTTTCCAAATATGTAAAAATCATGAAAATCGGTTGGCAAACAACAAAACTGTGAAATCTCCTCGGAAAAATGTCTGTAACTCTTTAATCTCTGCTCTGATTGGTCTAAAACTTTGACATATTACCTTCCAGTAAAAGTGCTCTAACTAGCTCAGATTTTCTCCGATTGGCGTGAAATTTCGGTGTGTAATTGCAAAAGCGTCAGCCTTTCCAAATATGTAAAAATCATGAAAATCGGTTGGCAAACAACAAAACTGTGAAATCTCCTCGGAAAAATGTCCGTAACTCCCTAATCTCTGCTCTGATTGGCCTAAACTTCGACATATTACCTTCCAGTAAAAGTGCTCTAACTAGCTCAGATTTTCTCTGATTGGCGTGAAATTTCGGCACGTAATTGCAAAAGAGTTAGCCATTCCAAATATGCAAAAATCATGAAAATCGGTTGGCTAAAAACAAAACTGTGAAATCTCCTCGGAAAAATGTCTGTAACTCTCTAATCTCTGCTCTGATTGGTCTAAAACTTTGACATATTACCTTCCAGTAAAAGTGCTCTAACTAGCTCAGATTTTCTCTGATTGGCGTGAAATTTCGGTATGTAATTGCAAAAGCGGTCAGCCTTTCCAAATATGCAAAAATCATGAAAATCGGTGTGCAAACAACAAAACTGTGAAATCTCTTCGGAAAAATGTCCGTAACTCCCTAATCTCTGCTCTGATTGGCCTAAAACTTTGACATATTACCTTCCAGTAAAAGTGCTCTAAGTAGCTCAGATTTTCTCTGATTGGCGTGAAATTTCGGTATGTAATTGCAAAAGCGTCAGCCTTTCCAAATATGTAAAAATCATGAAAATCGGTTGGCAAACAACAAAACTGTGAAAATCTCCTCGGAAAAATGTCTGTAACTCCCTTACCTCTGCTCTGATTGGCCTAAAACTTTGACATATTACCTTCCAGTAAAAGTGCTCTAACTAGCTCAGATTTTCTCTGATTGGCGTGAAATTTCGGTGTGTAATTGCAAAAGCGTCAGCCTTTCCAAATATGTAAAAATCATGAAAATCGGTTGGCAAACAACAAAACTGTGAAATCTCCTCGGAAAATGTCTGTAACTCCCTTACCTCTGCTCTGATTGGCCTAAAACTTCGACATATTACCTTCCAGTAAAAGTGCTCTAACTAGGTCAGATTTTCTCTGATTGGCGTGAAATTTCGGTATGTAATTGCAAAAGCGTCAGCCTTTCCAAATATGCAAAAATCATGAAAATCGGTTGGCAAACAACAAAACTGTGAAATCTCCTCGGAAAAATGTCCGTAACTCCCTAATCTCTGCTCTGATTGGCCTAAAACTTTGACATATTACCTTCCAGTAAAAGTGCTCTAATACGCTCAGATTTTCTCTGATTGGCGTGAAATTTCGGTATGTAATTGCAAAAGCGTCAGCCTTTCCAAATATGTAAAATCATGAAAATCGGTTGGCAAACAACAAAACTGTGAAATCTCCTCGGAAAAATGTCTGTAACTCCCTTACCTCTGCTCTGATTGGCCTAAAACTTTGACATATTACCTTCCAGTAAAAGTGTTCTAATACGCTCAGATTTTCTCTGATTGGCGTGAAATTTCGGTATGTAATTGCAAAAGCGTCAGCCTTTCCAAATATGCAAAAATCATGAAAATCGGTTGGCAAACAACAAAACTGTGAAATCTCCTCGGAAAAATGTCCGTAACTCCCTTACCTCTGCTCTGATTGGCCTAAAACTTTGACATATTACCTTCAGTAAAAGTGCTCTAATACGCTCAGATTTTCTCTGATTGGCGTGAAATTTCGGTATGTAATTGCAAAAGCGTCAGCCTTTACAAATATGCAAAAATCATGAAAATCGGTGTGCAAACAACAAAACTGTGAAATCTCCTCGGAAAAATGTCCGTAACTCCCTAATCTCTGCTCTGATTGGCCTAAAACTTTGACATATTACCTTCCAGTAAAAGTGCTCTAATACGCTCAGATTTTCTCTGATTGGCGTGAAATTTCGGTATGTAATTGCAAAAGCGTCAGCCTTTCCAAATATGCAAAAATCATGAAAATCGGTGTGCAAACAACAAAACTGTGAAATCTCCTCGGAAAAATGTCTGTAACTCCCTAATCTCTGCTCTGATTGGCCTAAAACTTTGACATATTACCTTCCAGTAAAAGTGCTCTAATACGCTCAGATTTTCTCTGATTGGCGTGAAATTTCGGTATGTAATTGCAAAAGCGTCAGCCTTTCCAAATATGTAAAAATCATGAAAATCGGTTGGCAAACAACAAAACTGTGAAATCTCCTCGGAAAAATGTCTGTAACTCCCTAATCTCTGCTCTGATTGGCCTAAAACTTTGACATATTACCTTCCAGTAAAAGTGCTCTAAGTAGCTCAGATTTTCTCTGATTGGCGTGAAATTTCGGTATGTAATTGCAAAAGCGTCAGCCTTTCCAAATATGTAAAAATCATGAAAATCGGTTGGCAAACAACAAAACTGTGAAATCTCCTCGGAAAAATGTCTGTAACTCCCTTACCTCTGCTCTGATTGGCCTAAAACTTCGACATATTACCTTCCAGTAAAAGTGCTCTAACTAGCTCAGATTTTCTCTGATTGGCGTGAAATTTCGGTGTGTAATTGCAAAAGCGTCAGCCTTTCCAAATATGTAAAAATCATGAAAATCGGTTGGCAAACAACAAAACTGTGAAATCTCCTCGGAAAAATGTCCGTAACTCCCTAATCTCTGCTCTGATTGGCCTAAAACTTCGACATATTACCTTCAAGTAAAAGTGCTCTAACTAGCTCAGATTTTCTCTGATTGGCGTGAAATTTCGGTGTGTAATTGCAAAAGCGTCAGCCTTTCCAAATATGTAAAAATCATGAAAATCGGTTGGCAAACAACAAAACTGTGAAATCTCCTCGGAAAAATGTCTGTAACTCCCTTACCTCTGCTCTGATTGGCCTAAAACTTTGACATATTACCTTCCAGTAAAAGTGCTCTAATACGCTCAGATTTTCTCTGATTGGCGTGAAATTTCGGTATGTAATTGCAAAAGCGTCAGCCTTTCCAAATATGTAAAAATCATGAAAATCGGTAGGCAAATCGGTTGGCAAACAACAAAACTGTGAAATCTCCTCGGAAAAATGTCTGTAACTCCCTTACCTCTGCTCTGATTTTCCTAAAACTTCGACATATTACCTTCCAGTAAAAGTGCTCTAATACGCTCAGATTTTCTCTGATTGGCGTGAAATTTCGGTATGTAATTGCAAAAGCGTCAGCCTTTACAAATATGCAAAAATCATGAAATCGGTGTGCAAACAACAAAACTGTGAAATCTCCTCGGAAAAATGTCCGTAACTCCCTAATCTCTGCTCTGATTGGCCTAAAACTTTGACATATTACCTTCCAGTAAAAGTGCTCTAATACGCTCAGATTTTCTCTGATTGGCGTGAAATTTCGGTATGTAATTGCAAAAGCGTCAGCCTTTCCAAATATGCAAAAATCATGAAAATCGGTGTGCAAACAACAAAACTGTGAAATCTCCTCGGAAAAATGTCTGTAACTCCCTAATCTCTGCTCTGATTGGCCTAAAACTTTGACATATTACCTTCCAGTAAAAGTGCTCTAATACGCTCAGATTTTCTCTGATTGGCGTGAAATTTCGGTATGTAATTGCAAAAGCGTCAGCCTTTCCAAATATGTAAAAATCATGAAAATCGGTTGGCAAACAACAAAACTGTGAAATCTCCTCGGAAAAATGTCTGTAACTCCCTAATCTCTGCTCTGATTGGCCTAAAACTTTGACATATTACCTTCCAGTAAAAGTGCTCTAAGTAGCTCAGATTTTCTCTGATTGGCGTGAAATTTCGGTATGTAATTGCAAAAGCGTCAGCCTTTCCAAATATGTAAAAATCATGAAAATCGGTTGGCAAACAACAAAACTGTGAAATCTCCTCGGAAAAATGTCTGTAACTCCCTTACCTCTGCTCTGATTGGCCTAAAACTTCGACATATTACCTTCCAGTAAAAGTGCTCTAACTAGCTCAGATTTTCTCTGATTGGCGTGAAATTTCGGTGTGTAATTGCAAAAGCGTCAGCCTTTCCAAATATGTAAAAATCATGAAAATCGGTTGGCAAACAACAAAACTGTGAAATCTCCTCGGAAAAATGTCCGTAACTCCCTAATCTCTGCTCTGATTGGCCTAAAACTTCGACATATTACCTTCAAGTAAAAGTGCTCTAACTAGCTCAGATTTTCTCTGATTGGCGTGAAATTTCGGTGTGTAATTGCAAAAGCGTCAGCCTTTCCAAATATGTAAAAATCATGAAAATCGGTTGGCAAACAACAAAACTGTGAAATCTCCTCGGAAAAATGTCTGTAACTCCCTTACCTCTGCTCTGATTGGCCTAAAACTTTGACATATTACCTTCCAGTAAAAGTGCTCTAATACGCTCAGATTTTCTCTGATTGGCGTGAAATTTCGGTATGTAATTGCAAAAGCGTCAGCCTTTCCAAATATGTAAAAATCATGAAAATCGGTAGGCAAATCGGTTGGCAAACAACAAAACTGTGAAATCTCCTCGGAAAAATGTCTGTAACTCCCTTACCTCTGCTTTGATTTTCCTAAAACTTCGACATATTACCTTCCAGTAAAAGTGCTCTAAGTAGCTCAGATTTTCTCTGATTGGCGTGAAATTTCGGTATGTAATTGCAAAAGCGTCAGCCTTTCCAAATATGTAAAAATCATGAAAATCGGTTGGCAAATCGGTTGGCAAACAACAAAACTGTGAAATCTCCTCGGAAAAATGTCTGTAACTCCCTTACCTCTGCTCCGATTAGCCTAAAACTTCGACATATTACCTTCCAGTAAAAGTGCTCTAACTAGCTCAGATTTTCTCTGATTGGCGTGAAATTTCGGTGTGTAATTGCAAAAGCGTCAGCCTTTCCAAATATGTAAAAATCATGAAAATCGGTTGGCAAACAACAAAACTGTGAAATCTCCTCGGAAAAATGTCCGTAACTCCCTAATCTCTGCTCTGATTGGCCTAAAACTTCGACATATTACCTTCCAGTAAAAGTGCTCTAACTAGCTCAGATTTTCTCTGATTGGCGTGAAATTTCGGTGTGTAATTGCAAAAGCGTCAGCCTTTCCAAATATGTAAAAATCATGAAAATCGGTTGGCAAACAACAAAACTGTGAAATCTCCTCGGAAAAATGTCTGTAACTCCCTTACCTCTGCTCTGATTGGCCTAAAACTTTGTCATATTACCTTCCAGTAAAATACGCTCAGATTTTCTCTGATTGGCGTGAAATTTCAGTATGTAATTGCAAAAGCGTCAGCCTTTCCAAATATGTAAAAATCATGAAAATCGGTTGGCAAACAACAAAACTGTGAAATCTCCTCGGAAAAATGTCTGTAACTCCCTTACCTCTGCTCTGATTGGCCTAAAACTTTGACATATTACCTTCCAGTAAAAGTGCTCTAACTAGCTCAGATTTTCTCTGATTGGCGTGAAATTTCGGTGTGTAATTGCAAAAGCGTTAGCCTTTCCAAATATGTAAAAATCATGAAAATCGGTTGGCAAACAACAAAACTGTGAAATCTCCTCGGAAAAATGTCCGTAACTCCCTAATCTCTGCTCTGATTGGCCTAAAACTTCGACATATTACCTTCCAGTAAAAGTGCTCTAACTAGCTCAGATTTTCTCTGATTGGCGTGAAATTTCGGTGTGTAATTGCAAAAGCGTCAGCCTTTCCAAATATGTAAAAATCATGAAAATCGGTTGGCAAACAACAAAACTGTGAAATCTCCTCGGAAAAATGTCTGTAACTCCCTTACCTCTGCTCTGATTGGACTAAAACTTTGACATATTACCTTCCAGTAAAAGTGCTCTAACTAGCTCAGATTTTCTCTGATTGGCGTGAAATTTCGGTGTGTAATTGCAAAAGCGTTAGCCTTTCCAAATATGTAAAAATCATGAAAATCGGTTGGCAAACAACAAAACTGTGAAATCTCCTCGGAAAAATGTCCGTAACTCCCTAATCTCTGCTCTGATTGGCCTAAAACTTTGACATATTACCTTCCAGTAAAAGTGCTCTAACTAGCTCAGATTTTCTCTGATTGGCGTGAAATTTCGGCACGTAATTGCAAAAGCGTTAGCCTTTCCAAATATGTAAAAATCATGAAAATCGGTTGGCAAACAACAAAACTGTGAAATCTCCTCGGAAAAATGTCCGTAACTCCCTAATCTCTGCTCTGATTGGCCTAAAACTTCGACATATTACCTTCCAGTAAAAGTGCTCTAATACGCTCAGATTTTCTCTGATTGGCGTGAAATTTCAGTATGTAATTGCAAAAGCGTTAGCCTTTCCAAATATGTAAAAATCATGAAAATCGGTTGGTAAACCACAAAACTGTGAAATCTCCTCGGAAAAATGTCCGTAACTCCCTTAACTCTGCTCTGATTGGCCTAAAACTTTGACATATTACCTTCCAGTGAAAGTGCTCTAACTAGCTCAGATTTTCTCTGATTGGCGTGAAATTTCGGCACGTAATTGCAAAAGCGTTAGCCTTTCCAAATATGCAAAAACCATGAAAATCGGTTGGGAAACAACAAAACTGTGAAATCTCCTCGGAAAAATGTCTGTAACTCGCGAATCTCTGCTCTGATTGGCCTAAAACTTTGACATATTACCTTCCAGTAAAAGTGCTCTAATACGGTCAGATTTTCTCTGATTGGCGTGAAATTTCAGTATGTAATTGCAAAAGCGTTAGCCTTTCCAAATATGTAAAAATCATGAAAATCGGTTGGCAAACAACAAAACTGTGAAATCTCCTCGGAAAAATGTCCGTAACTCCCTAATCTCTGCTCTGATTGGCCTAAAACTTTGACATATTACCTTCCAGTGAAAGTGCTCTAACTAGCTCAGATTTTCTCTGATTGGCGTGAAATTTCGGTGTGTAATTGCAAAAGCGTTAGCCTTTCCAAATATGTAAAAATCATGAAAATCGGTTGGCAAACAACAAAACTGTGAAATCTCCTCGGAAAAATGTCCGTAACTCCCTAATCTCTGCTCTGATTGGCCTAAAACTTCGACATATTACCTTCCAGTAAAAGTGCTCTAAGTAGCTCAGATTTTCTCTGATTGGCGTGAAATTTCAGTATGTAATTGCAAAAGCTTCAGCCTTTCCAAATATGCAAAAATCATGAAAATCGGTTGGCAAACAACAAAACTGTGAAATCTCCTCGGAAAAATGTCTGTAACTCGCTAATCTCTGCTCTGATTGGCCTAAAACTTTGACATATTACCTTCCAGTAAAAGTGCTCTAATACGCTCAGATTTTCTCTGATTGGCGTGAAATTTCAGTATGTAATTGCAAAAGCGTCAGCCTTTCCAAATATGCAAAAATCATGAAAATCGGTTGGCAAACAACAAAACTGTGAAATCTCCTCGGAAAAATGTCTGTAACTCGCTAATCTCTGCTCTGATTGGCCTAAAACTTTGACATATTACCTTCCAGTAAAAGTGCTCTAATACGCTCAGATTTTCTCTGATTGGCGTGAAATTTCAGTATGTAATTGCAAAAGCTTCAGCCTTTCCAAATATGTAGAAATCATGAAAATCGGTTGGCAAACAACAAAACTGTGAAATCTCCTCGGAAAAATGTCCGTAACTCCCTAATCTCTGCTCTGATTGGTCTAAAACTTTGACATATTACCTTCCAGTAAAAGTGCTCTAACTAGCTCAGATTTTCTCTGATTGGCGTGAAATTTCGGTGTGTAATTGCAAAAGCGTCAGCCTTTCCAAATATGTAAAAATCATGAAAATCGGTTGGCAAACAACAAAACTGTGAAATCTCCTCGGAAAAATGTCTGTAACTCCCTTACCTCTGCTCTGATTGGCCTAAAACTTCGACATATTACCTTCCAGTAAAAGTGCTCTAATACGCTCAGATTTTCTCTGATTGGCGTGAAATTTCAGTATGTAATTGCAAAAGCGTCAGCCTTTCCAAATATGTAAAAATCATGAAAATCGGTTGGCAAACAACAAAACTGTGAAATCTCCTCGGAAAAATGTCTGTAACTCCCTTACCTCTGCTCTGATTGGCCTAAAACTTCGACATATTACCTTCCAGTAAAAGTGCTCTAATACGCTCAGATTTTCTCTGATTGGCGTGAAATTTCAGTATGTAATTGCAAAAGCGTCAGCCTTTCCAAATATGTAAAAATCATGAAAATCGGTTGGCAAACAACAAAACTGTGAAATCTCCTCGGAAAAATGTCTGTAACTCCCTAATCTCTGCTCTGATTGGCCTAAAACTTTGACATATTACCTTCCAGTAAAAATGCTCTAACTAGCTCAGATTTTCTCTGATTGGCGTGAAATTTCAGTATGTAATTGCAAAAGCGTCAGCCTTTCCAAATATGTAAAAATCATGAAAATCGGTTGGCAAACAACAAAACTGTGAAATCTCCTCGGAAAAATGTCCGTAACTCCCTAATCTCTGCTCTGATTGGCCTAAAACTTTGACATATTACCTTCCAGTAAAAATGCTCTAATACGCTCAGATTTTCTCTGATTGGCGTGAAATTTCAGTATGTAATTGCAAAAGCGTCAGCCTTTCCAAATATGTAAAAATCATGAAAATCGGTTGGCAAACAACAAAACTGTGAAATCTCCTCGGAGAAATGTCTGTAACTCTCTAATCTCTGCTCTGATTGGTCTAAAACTTTGACATATTACCTTCCAGTAAAAGTGCTCTAACTAGCTCAGATTTTCTCTGATTGGCGTGAAATTTCAGTATGTAATTGCAAAAGCGTCAGCCTTTCCAAATATGTAAAAATCATGAAAATCGGTTGGCAAACAACAAAACTGTGAAATCTCCTCGGAAAAATGTCTGTAACTCCCTTACCTCTGCTCTGATTGGCCTAAAACTTCGACATATTACCTTCCAGTAAAAGTGCTCTAATACGCTCAGATTTTCTCTGATTGGCGTGAAATTTCAGTATGTAATTGCAAAAGCGTCAGCCTTTCCAAATATGTAAAAATCATGAAAATCGGTTGGCAAACAACAAAACTGTGAAATCTCCTCGGAAAAATGTCTGTAACTCCCTTACCTCTGCTCTGATTGGCCTAAAACTTCGACATATTACCTTCCAGTAAAAGTGCTCTAATACGCTCAGATTTTCTCTGATTGGCGTGAAATTTCAGTATGTAATTGCAAAAGCGTCAGCCTTTCCAAATATGCAAAAATCATGAAAATCGGTTGGCAAACAACAAAACTGTGAAATCTCCTCGGAAAAATGTCTGTAACTCCCTAATCTCTGCTCTGATTGGCCTAAAACTTTGACATATTACCTTCCAGTAAAAGTGCTCTAATACGCTCAGATTTTCTCTGATTGGCGTGAAATTTCAGTATGTAATTGCAAAAGCGTCAGCCTTTCCAAATATGTAAAAATCATGAAAATCGGTTGGCAAACAACAAAACTGTGAAATCTCCTCGGAAAAATGTCTGTAACTCCCTAATCTCTGCTCTGATTGGCCTAAAACTTTGACATATTACCTTCCAGTAAAAATGCTCTAACTAGCTCAGATTTTCTCTGATTGGCGTGAAATTTCAGTATGTAATTGCAAAAGCGTCAGCCTTTCCAAATATGCAAAAATCATGAAAATCGGTTGGCAAACAACAAAACTGTGAAATCTCCTCGGAAAAATGTCTGTAACTCCCTAATCTCTGCTCTGATTGGCCTAAAACTTTGACATATTACCTTCCAGTAAAAGTGCTCTAATACGCTCAGATTTTCTCTGATTGGCGTGAAATTTCAGTATGTAATTGCAAAAGCGTCAGCCTTTCCAAATATGTAGAAATCATGAAAATCGGTTGGCAAACAACAAAACTGTGAAATCTCCTCGGAAAAATGTCCGTAACTCCCTAATCTCTGCTCTGATTGGTCTAAAACTTTGACATATTACCTTCCAGTAAAAGTGCTCTAACTGGCTCAGATTTTCTCTGATTGGCGTGAAATTTCGGTGTGTAATTGCAAAAGCGTCAGCCTTTCCAAATATGTAAAAATCATGAAAATCGGTTGGCAAACAACAAAACTGTGAAATCTCCTCGGAAAAATGTCTGTAACTCCCTTACCTCTGCTCTGATTGGCCTAAAACTTTGACATATTACCTTCCAGTAAAAGTGCTCTAACTAGCTCAGATTTTCTCTGATTGGCGTGAAATTTCGGTGTGTAATTGCAAAAGCGTTAGCCTTTCCAAATATGTAAAAATCATGAAAATCGGTTGGCAAACAACAAAACTGTGAAATCTCCTCGGAAAAATGTCCGTAACTCCCTAATCTCTGCTCTGATTGGCCTAAAACTTCGACATATTACCTTCCAGTAAAAGTGCTCTAACTAGCTCAGATTTTCTCTGATTGGCGTGAAATTTCGGTGTGTAATTGCAAAAGCGTCAGCCTTTCCAAATATGTAAAAATCATGAAAATCGGTTGGCAAACAACAAAACTGTGAAATCTCCTCGGAAAAATGTCCGTAACTCCCTAATCTCTGCTCTGATTGGCCTAAAACTTCGACATATTACCTTCCAGTAAAAGTGCTCTAATACGCTCAGATTTTCTCTGATTGGCGTGAAATTTCAGTATGTAATTGCAAAAGCTTCAGCCTTTCCAAATATGCAAAAATCATGAAAATCGGTTGGCAAACAACAAAACTGTGAAATCTCCTCGGAAAAATGTCTGTAACTCGCTAATCTCTGCTCTGATTGGCCTAAAACTTTGACATATTACCTTCCAGTAAAAGTGCTCTAATACGCTCAGATTTTCTCTGATTGGCGTGAAATTTCAGTATGTAATTGCAAAAGCGTCAGCCTTTCCAAATATGCAAAAATCATGAAAATCGGTTGGCAAACAACAAAACTGTGAAATCTCCTCGGAAAAATGTCTGTAACTCGCTAATCTCTGCTCTGATTGGCCTAAAACTTTGACATATTACCTTCCAGTAAAAGTGCTCTAATACGCTCAGATTTTCTCTGATTGGCGTGAAATTTCAGTATGTAATTGCAAAAGCGTCAGCCTTTCCAAATATGCAAAAATCATGAAAATCGGTTGGCAAACAACAAAACTGTGAAATCTCCTCGGAAAAATGTCTGTAACTCGCTAATCTCTGCTCTGATTGGCCTAAAACTTTGACATATTACCTTCCAGTAAAAGTGCTCTAACTAGCTCAGATTTTCTCTGATTGGCGTGAAATTTCGGTATGTAATTGCAAAAGCGTCAGCCTTTCCAAATATGTAAAAATCATGAAAATCGGTTGGCAAATCGGTTGGCAAACAACAAAACTGTGAAATCTCCTCGGAAAAATGTCTGTAACTCCCTTACCTCTGCTCTGATTGGCCTAAAACTTTGACATATTACCTTCCAGTAAAAGTGCTCTAATACGCTCAGATTTTCTCTGATTGGCGTGAAATTTCAGTATGTAATTGCAAAAGCGTCAGCCTTTCCAAATATGTAAAAATCATGAAAATCGGTTGGCAAACAACAAAACTGTGAAATCTCCTCGGAAAAATGTCTGTAACTCCCTTACCTCTGCTCTGATTGGCCTAAAACTTCGACATATTACCTTCCAGTAAAAGTGCTCTAACTAGCTCAGATTTTCTCTGATTGGCGTGAAATTTCAGTATGTAATTGCAAAAGCGTCAGCCTTTCCAAATATGTAAAAATCATGAAAATCGGTTGGCAAACAACAAAACTGTGAAATCTCCTCGGAAAAATGTCTGTAACTCCCTTACCTCTGCTCTGATTGGCCTAAAACTTCGACATATTACCTTCCAGTAAAAGTGCTCTAATACGCTCAGATTTTCTCTGATTGGCGTGAAATTTCGGTGTGTAATTGCAGAAGCGTTAGCCTTTCCAAATATGTAAAAATCATGAAAATCGGTTGGCAAACAACAAAACTGTGAAATCTCCTCGGAAAAATGTCTGTAACTCCCTTACCTCTGCTCTGATTGGCCTAAAACTTCGACATATTACCTTCCAGTAAAAGTGCTCTAATACGCTCAGATTTTCTCTGATTGGCGTGAAATTTCAGTATGTAATTGCAAAAGCGTCAGCCTTTCCAAATATGCAAAAATCATGAAAATCGGTTGGCAAACAACAAAACTGTGAAATCTCCTCGGAAAAATGTCTGTAACTCCCTAATCTCTGCTCTGATTGGCCTAAAACTTTGACATATTACCTTCCAGTAAAAGTGCTCTAATACGCTCAGATTTTCTCTGATTGGCGTGAAATTTCAGTATGTAATTGCAAAAGCGTCAGCCTTTCCAAATATGCAAAAATCATGAAAATCGGTTGGCAAACAACAAAACTGTGAAATCTCCTCGGAAAAATGTCTGTAACTCCCTTACCTCTGCTCTGATTGGCCTAAAACTTTGTCATATTACCTTCCAGTAAAATACGCTCAGATTTTCTCTGATTGGCGTGAAATTTCAGTATGTAATTGCAAAAGCGTCAGCCTTTCCAAATATGTAAAAATCATGAAAATCGGTTGGCAAACAACAAAACTGTGAAATCTCCTCGGAAAAATGTCTGTAACTCCCTTACCTCTGCTCTGATTGGCCTAAAACTTTGACATATTACCTTCCAGTAAAAGTGCTCTAACTAGCTCAGATTTTCTCTGATTGGCGTGAAATTTCGGTGTGTAATTGCAAAAGCGTTAGCCTTTCCAAATATGTAAAAATCATGAAAATCGGTTGGCAAACAACAAAACTGTGAAATCTCCTCGGAAAAATGTCCGTAACTCCCTAATCTCTGCTCTGATTGGCCTAAAACTTCGACATATTACCTTCCAGTAAAAGTGCTCTAACTAGCTCAGATTTTCTCTGATTGGCGTGAAATTTCGGTGTGTAATTGCAAAAGCGTCAGCCTTTCCAAATATGTAAAAATCATGAAAATCGGTTGGCAAACAACAAAACTGTGAAATCTCCTCGGAAAAATGTCTGTAACTCCCTTACCTCTGCTCTGATTGGACTAAAACTTTGACATATTACCTTCCAGTAAAAGTGCTCTAACTAGCTCAGATTTTCTCTGATTGGCGTGAAATTTCGGTGTGTAATTGCAAAAGCGTTAGCCTTTCCAAATATGTAAAAATCATGAAAATCGGTTGGCAAACAACAAAACTGTGAAATCTCCTCGGAAAAATGTCCGTAACTCCCTAATCTCTGCTCTGATTGGCCTAAAACTTTGACATATTACCTTCCAGTAAAAGTGCTCTAACTAGCTCAGATTTTCTCTGATTGGCGTGAAATTTCGGCACGTAATTGCAAAAGCGTTAGCCTTTCCAAATATGTAAAAATCATGAAAATCGGTTGGCAAACAACAAAACTGTGAAATCTCCTCGGAAAAATGTCCGTAACTCCCTAATCTCTGCTCTGATTGGCCTAAAACTTCGACATATTACCTTCCAGTAAAAGTGCTCTAATACGCTCAGATTTTCTCTGATTGGCGTGAAATTTCAGTATGTAATTGCAAAAGCGTTAGCCTTTCCAAATATGTAAAAATCATGAAAATCGGTTGGTAAACCACAAAACTGTGAAATCTCCTCGGAAAAATGTCCGTAACTCCCTTAACTCTGCTCTGATTGGCCTAAAACTTTGACATATTACCTTCCAGTGAAAGTGCTCTAACTAGCTCAGATTTTCTCTGATTGGCGTGAAATTTCAGTATGTAATTGCAAAAGCGTTAGCCTTTCCAAATATGTAAAAATCATGAAAATCGGTTGGCAAACAACAAAACTGTGAAATCTCCTCGGAAAAATGTCCGTAACTCCCTAATCTCTGCTCTGATTGGCCTAAAACTTTGACATATTACCTTCCAGTGAAAGTGCTCTAACTAGCTCAGATTTTCTCTGATTGGCGTGAAATTTCGGTGTGTAATTGCAAAAGCGTTAGCCTTTCCAAATATGTAAAAATCATGAAAATCGGTTGGCAAACAACAAAACTGTGAAATCTCCTCGGAAAAATGTCCGTAACTCCCTAATCTCTGCTCTGATTGGCCTAAAACTTCGACATATTACCTTCCAGTAAAAGTGCTCTAAGTAGCTCAGATTTTCTCTGATTGGCGTGAAATTTCAGTATGTAATTGCAAAAGCTTCAGCCTTTCCAAATATGCAAAAATCATGAAAATCGGTTGGCAAACAACAAAACTGTGAAATCTCCTCGGAAAAATGTCTGTAACTCGCTAATCTCTGCTCTGATTGGCCTAAAACTTTGACATATTACCTTCCAGTAAAAGTGCTCTAATACGCTCAGATTTTCTCTGATTGGCGTGAAATTTCAGTATGTAATTGCAAAAGCGTCAGCCTTTCCAAATATGCAAAAATCATGAAAATCGGTTGGCAAACAACAAAACTGTGAAATCTCCTCGGAAAAATGTCTGTAACTCGCTAATCTCTGCTCTGATTGGCCTAAAACTTTGACATATTACCTTCCAGTAAAAGTGCTCTAATACGCTCAGATTTTCTCTGATTGGCGTGAAATTTCAGTATGTAATTGCAAAAGCTTCAGCCTTTCCAAATATGTAGAAATCATGAAAATCGGTTGGCAAACAACAAAACTGTGAAATCTCCTCGGAAAAATGTCCGTAACTCCCTAATCTCTGCTCTGATTGGTCTAAAACTTTGACATATTACCTTCCAGTAAAAGTGCTCTAACTAGCTCAGATTTTCTCTGATTGGCGTGAAATTTCGGTGTGTAATTGCAAAAGCGTCAGCCTTTCCAAATATGTAAAAATCATGAAAATCGGTTGGCAAACAACAAAACTGTGAAATCTCCTCGGAAAAATGTCTGTAACTCCCTTACCTCTGCTCTGATTGGCCTAAAACTTCGACATATTACCTTCCAGTAAAAGTGCTCTAATACGCTCAGATTTTCTCTGATTGGCGTGAAATTTCAGTATGTAATTGCAAAAGCGTCAGCCTTTCCAAATATGTAAAAATCATGAAAATCGGTTGGCAAACAACAAAACTGTGAAATCTCCTCGGAAAAATGTCTGTAACTCCCTTACCTCTGCTCTGATTGGCCTAAAACTTCGACATATTACCTTCCAGTAAAAGTGCTCTAATACGCTCAGATTTTCTCTGATTGGCGTGAAATTTCAGTATGTAATTGCAAAAGCGTCAGCCTTTCCAAATATGTAAAAATCATGAAAATCGGTTGGCAAACAACAAAACTGTGAAATCTCCTCGGAAAAATGTCTGTAACTCCCTAATCTCTGCTCTGATTGGCCTAAAACTTTGACATATTACCTTCCAGTAAAAATGCTCTAACTAGCTCAGATTTTCTCTGATTGGCGTGAAATTTCAGTATGTAATTGCAAAAGCGTCAGCCTTTCCAAATATGTAAAAATCATGAAAATCGGTTGGCAAACAACAAAACTGTGAAATCTCCTCGGAAAAATGTCCGTAACTCCCTAATCTCTGCTCTGATTGGCCTAAAACTTTGACATATTACCTTCCAGTAAAAATGCTCTAATACGCTCAGATTTTCTCTGATTGGCGTGAAATTTCAGTATGTAATTGCAAAAGCGTCAGCCTTTCCAAATATGTAAAAATCATGAAAATCGGTTGGCAAACAACAAAACTGTGAAATCTCCTCGGAGAAATGTCTGTAACTCTCTAATCTCTGCTCTGATTGGTCTAAAACTTTGACATATTACCTTCCAGTAAAAGTGCTCTAACTAGCTCAGATTTTCTCTGATTGGCGTGAAATTTCAGTATGTAATTGCAAAAGCGTCAGCCTTTCCAAATATGTAAAAATCATGAAAATCGGTTGGCAAACAACAAAACTGTGAAATCTCCTCGGAAAAATGTCTGTAACTCCCTTACCTCTGCTCTGATTGGCCTAAAACTTCGACATATTACCTTCCAGTAAAAGTGCTCTAATACGCTCAGATTTTCTCTGATTGGCGTGAAATTTCAGTATGTAATTGCAAAAGCGTCAGCCTTTCCAAATATGTAAAAATCATGAAAATCGGTTGGCAAACAACAAAACTGTGAAATCTCCTCGGAAAAATGTCTGTAACTCCCTTACCTCTGCTCTGATTGGCCTAAAACTTCGACATATTACCTTCCAGTAAAAGTGCTCTAATACGCTCAGATTTTCTCTGATTGGCGTGAAATTTCAGTATGTAATTGCAAAAGCGTCAGCCTTTCCAAATATGCAAAAATCATGAAAATCGGTTGGCAAACAACAAAACTGTGAAATCTCCTCGGAAAAATGTCTGTAACTCCCTAATCTCTGCTCTGATTGGCCTAAAACTTTGACATATTACCTTCCAGTAAAAGTGCTCTAATACGCTCAGATTTTCTCTGATTGGCGTGAAATTTCAGTATGTAATTGCAAAAGCGTCAGCCTTTCCAAATATGTAAAAATCATGAAAATCGGTTGGCAAACAACAAAACTGTGAAATCTCCTCGGAAAAATGTCTGTAACTCCCTAATCTCTGCTCTGATTGGCCTAAAACTTTGACATATTACCTTCCAGTAAAAATGCTCTAACTAGCTCAGATTTTCTCTGATTGGCGTGAAATTTCAGTATGTAATTGCAAAAGCGTCAGCCTTTCCAAATATGCAAAAATCATGAAAATCGGTTGGCAAACAACAAAACTGTGAAATCTCCTCGGAAAAATGTCTGTAACTCCCTAATCTCTGCTCTGATTGGCCTAAAACTTTGACATATTACCTTCCAGTAAAAGTGCTCTAATACGCTCAGATTTTCTCTGATTGGCGTGAAATTTCAGTATGTAATTGCAAAAGCGTCAGCCTTTCCAAATATGTAGAAATCATGAAAATCGGTTGGCAAACAACAAAACTGTGAAATCTCCTCGGAAAAATGTCCGTAACTCCCTAATCTCTGCTCTGATTGGTCTAAAACTTTGACATATTACCTTCCAGTAAAAGTGCTCTAACTAGCTCAGATTTTCTCTGATTGGCGTGAAATTTCGGTGTGTAATTGCAAAAGCGTCAGCCTTTCCAAATATGTAAAAATCATGAAAATCGGTTGGCAAACAACAAAACTGTGAAATCTCCTCGGAAAAATGTCTGTAACTCCCTTACCTCTGCTCTGATTGGCCTAAAACTTTGACATATTACCTTCCAGTAAAAGTGCTCTAACTAGCTCAGATTTTCTCTGATTGGCGTGAAATTTCGGTGTGTAATTGCAAAAGCGTTAGCCTTTCCAAATATGTAAAAATCATGAAAATCGGTTGGCAAACAACAAAACTGTGAAATCTCCTCGGAAAAATGTCCGTAACTCCCTAATCTCTGCTCTGATTGGCCTAAAACTTCGACATATTACCTTCCAGTAAAAGTGCTCTAACTAGCTCAGATTTTCTCTGATTGGCGTGAAATTTCGGTGTGTAATTGCAAAAGCGTCAGCCTTTCCAAATATGTAAAAATCATGAAAATCGGTTGGCAAACAACAAAACTGTGAAATCTCCTCGGAAAAATGTCCGTAACTCCCTAATCTCTGCTCTGATTGGCCTAAAACTTCGACATATTACCTTCCAGTAAAAGTGCTCTAATACGCTCAGATTTTCTCTGATTGGCGTGAAATTTCAGTATGTAATTGCAAAAGCTTCAGCCTTTCCAAATATGCAAAAATCATGAAAATCGGTTGGCAAACAACAAAACTGTGAAATCTCCTCGGAAAAATGTCTGTAACTCGCTAATCTCTGCTCTGATTGGCCTAAAACTTTGACATATTACCTTCCAGTAAAAGTGCTCTAATACGCTCAGATTTTCTCTGATTGGCGTGAAATTTCAGTATGTAATTGCAAAAGCGTCAGCCTTTCCAAATATGCAAAAATCATGAAAATCGGTTGGCAAACAACAAAACTGTGAAATCTCCTCGGAAAAATGTCTGTAACTCGCTAATCTCTGCTCTGATTGGCCTAAAACTTTGACATATTACCTTCCAGTAAAAGTGCTCTAATACGCTCAGATTTTCTCTGATTGGCGTGAAATTTCAGTATGTAATTGCAAAAGCGTCAGCCTTTCCAAATATGCAAAAATCATGAAAATCGGTTGGCAAACAACAAAACTGTGAAATCTCCTCGGAAAAATGTCTGTAACTCGCTAATCTCTGCTCTGATTGGCCTAAAACTTTGACATATTACCTTCCAGTAAAAGTGCTCTAACTAGCTCAGATTTTCTCTGATTGGCGTGAAATTTCGGTATGTAATTGCAAAAGCGTCAGCCTTTCCAAATATGTAAAAATCATGAAAATCGGTTGGCAAATCGGTTGGCAAACAACAAAACTGTGAAATCTCCTCGGAAAAATGTCTGTAACTCCCTTACCTCTGCTCTGATTGGCCTAAAACTTTGACATATTACCTTCCAGTAAAAGTGCTCTAATACGCTCAGATTTTCTCTGATTGGCGTGAAATTTCAGTATGTAATTGCAAAAGCGTCAGCCTTTCCAAATATGTAAAAATCATGAAAATCGGTTGGCAAACAACAAAACTGTGAAATCTCCTCGGAAAAATGTCTGTAACTCCCTTACCTCTGCTCTGATTGGCCTAAAACTTCGACATATTACCTTCCAGTAAAAGTGCTCTAACTAGCTCAGATTTTCTCTGATTGGCGTGAAATTTCAGTATGTAATTGCAAAAGCGTCAGCCTTTCCAAATATGTAAAAATCATGAAAATCGGTTGGCAAACAACAAAACTGTGAAATCTCCTCGGAAAAATGTCTGTAACTCCCTTACCTCTGCTCTGATTGGCCTAAAACTTCGACATATTACCTTCCAGTAAAAGTGCTCTAATACGCTCAGATTTTCTCTGATTGGCGTGAAATTTCGGTGTGTAATTGCAGAAGCGTTAGCCTTTCCAAATATGTAAAAATCATGAAAATCGGTTGGCAAACAACAAAACTGTGAAATCTCCTCGGAAAAATGTCTGTAACTCCCTTACCTCTGCTCTGATTGGCCTAAAACTTCGACATATTACCTTCCAGTAAAAGTGCTCTAATACGCTCAGATTTTCTCTGATTGGCGTGAAATTTCAGTATGTAATTGCAAAAGCGTCAGCCTTTCCAAATATGCAAAAATCATGAAAATCGGTTGGCAAACAACAAAACTGTGAAATCTCCTCGGAAAAATGTCTGTAACTCCCTAATCTCTGCTCTGATTGGCCTAAAACTTTGACATATTACCTTCCAGTAAAAGTGCTCTAATACGCTCAGATTTTCTCTGATTGGCGTGAAATTTCAGTATGTAATTGCAAAAGCGTCAGCCTTTCCAAATATGTAAAAATCATGAAAATCGGTTGGCAAACAACAAAACTGTGAAATCTCCTCGGAAAAATGTCTGTAACTCCCTAATCTCTGCTCTGATTGGCCTAAAACTTTGACATATTACCTTCCAGTAAAAGTGCTCTAATACGCTCAGATTTTCTCTGATTGGCGTGAAATTTCAGTATGTAATTGCAAAAGCGTCAGCCTTTCCAAATATGTAGAAATCATGAAAATCGGTTGGCAAACAACAAAACTGTGAAATCTCCTCGGAAAAATGTCCGTAACTCCCTAATCTCTGCTCTGATTGGTCTAAAACTTTGACATATTACCTTCCAGTAAAAGTGCTCTAACTAGCTCAGATTTTCTCTGATTGGCGTGAAATTTCGGTGTGTAATTGCAAAAGCGTCAGCCTTTCCAAATATGTAAAAATCATGAAAATCGGTTGGCAAACAACAAAACTGTGAAATCTCCTCGGAAAAATGTCTGTAACTCCCTTACCTCTGCTCTGATTGGCCTAAAACTTTGACATATTACCTTCCAGTAAAAGTGCTCTAACTAGCTCAGATTTTCTCTGATTGGCGTGAAATTTCGGTGTGTAATTGCAAAAGCGTTAGCCTTTCCAAATATGTAAAAATCATGAAAATCGGTTGGCAAACAACAAAACTGTGAAATCTCCTCGGAAAAATGTCCGTAACTCCCTAATCTCTGCTCTGATTGGCCTAAAACTTCGACATATTACCTTCCAGTAAAAGTGCTCTAACTAGCTCAGATTTTCTCTGATTGGCGTGAAATTTCGGTATGTAATTGCAAAAGCGTCAGCCTTTCCAAATATGTAAAAATCATGAAAATCGGTTGGCAAACAACAAAACTGTGAAATCTCCTCGGAAAAATGTCCGTAACTCCCTAATCTCTGCTCTGATTGGCCTAAAACTTCGACATATTACCTTCCAGTAAAAGTGCTCTAATACGCTCAGATTTTCTCTGATTGGCGTGAAATTTCAGTATGTAATTGCAAAAGTGTTAGCCTTTCCAAATATGTAAAAATCATGAAAATCGGTTGGTAAACCACAAAACTGTGAAATCTCCTCGGAAAAATGTCCGTAACTCCCTAATCTCTGCTCTGATTGGCCTAAAACTTTGACATATTACCTTCCAGTGAAAGTGCTCTAACTAGCTCAGATTTTCTCTGATTGGCGTGAAATTTCGGCACGTAATTGCAAAAGCGTTAGCCTTTCCAAATATGCAAAAACCATGAAAATCGGTTGGGAAACAACAAAACTGTGAAATCTCCTCGGAAAAATGTCTGTAACTCGCGAATCTCTGCTCTGATTGGCCTAAAACTTTGACATATTACCTTCCAGTAAAAGTGCTCTAATACGCTCAGATTTTCTCTGATTGGCGTGAAATTTCAGTATGTAATTGCAAAAGCGTTAGCCTTTCCAAATATGTAAAAATCATGAAAATCGGTTGGCAAACAACAAAACTGTGAAATCTCCTCGGAAAAATGTCCGTAACTCCCTAATCTCTGCTCTGATTGGCCTAAAACTTTGACATATTACCTTCCAGTGAAAGTGCTCTAACTAGCTCAGATTTTCTCTGATTGGCGTGAAATTTCGGCACGTAATTGCAAAAGCGTTAGCCTTTCCAAATATGTAAAAATCATGAAAATCGGTTGGCAAACAACAAAACTGTGAAATCTCCTCGGAAAAATGTCCGTAACTCCCTAATCTCTGCTCTGATTGCCTAAAACTTCGACATATTACCTTCCAGTAAAAGTGCTCTGATTGGCGTGAAATTTCAGTATGTAATTGCAAAAGCTTCAGCCTTTCCAAATATGCAAAAATCATGAAAATCGGTTGGCAAACAACAAAACTGTGAAATCTCCTCGGAAAAATGTCTGTAACTCGCTAATCTCTGCTCTGATTGGCCTAAAACTTTGACATATTACCTTCCAGTAAAAGTGCTCTAATACGCTCAGATTTTCTCTGATTGGCGTGAAATTTCAGTATGTAATTGCAAAAGCGTCAGCCTTTCCAAATATGCAAAAATCATGAAAATCGGTTGGCAAACAACAAAACTGTGAAATCTCCTCGGAAAAATGTCTGTAACTCGCTAATCTCTGCTCTGATTGGCCTAAAACTTTGACATATTACCTTCCAGTAAAAGTGCTCTAATACGCTCAGATTTTCTCTGATTGGCGTGAAATTTCAGTATGTAATTGCAAAAGCTTCAGCCTTTCCAAATATGCAAAAATCATGAAAATCGGTTGGCAAACAACAAAACTGTGAAATCTCCTCGGAAAAATGTCTGTAACTCCCTTACCTCTGCTCTGATTGGCCTAAAACTTTGACATATTACCTTCCAGTAAAAGTGCTCTAATACGCTCAGATTTTCTCTGATTGGCGTGAAATTTCAGTATGTAATTGCAAAAGCGTCAGCCTTTCCAAATATGTAGAAATCATGAAAATCGGTTGGCAAACAACAAAACTGTGAAATCTCCTCGGAAAAATGTCCGTAACTCCCTAATCTCTGCTCTGATTGGTCTAAAACTTTGACATATTACCTTCCAGTAAAAGTGCTCTAACTAGCTCAGATTTTCTCTGATTGGCGTGAAATTTCGGTGTGTAATTGCAAAAGCGTCAGCCTTTCCAAATATGTAAAAAATCATGAAAATCGGTTGGCAAACAACAAAACTGTGAAATCTCCTCGGAAAAATGTCTGTAACTCCCTTACCTCTGCTCTGATTGGCCTAAAACTTTGACATATTACCTTCCAGTAAAAGTGCTCTAATACGCTCAGATTTTCTCTGATTGGCGTGAAATTTCAGTATGTAATTGCAAAAGCGTCAGCCTTTCCAAATATGTAGAAATCATGAAAATCGGTTGGCAAACAACAAAACTGTGAAATCTCCTCGGAAAAATGTCCGTAACTCCTAATCTCTGCTCTGATTGGTCTAAAACTTTGACATATTACCTTCCAGTAAAAGTGCTCTAACTAGCTCAGATTTTCTCTGATTGGCGTGAAATTTCGGTGTGTAATTGCAAAAAGCGTCAGCCTTTCCAAATATGTAAAAATCATGAAAATCGGTTGGCAAACAACAAAACTGTGAAATCTCCTCGGAAAAATGTCTGTAACTCCCCTTACCTCTGCTCTGATTGGCCTAAAACTTTGACATATTACCTTCCAGTAAAAGTGCTCTAACTAGCTCAGATTTTCTCTGATTGGCGTGAAATTTCGGTGTGTAATTGCAAAAGCGTCAGCCTTTCCAAATATGTAAAAATCATGAAAATCGGTTGGCAAACAACAAAACTGTGAAATCTCCTCGGAAAAATGTCTGTAACTCCCTTACCTCTGCTCTGATTGGCCTAAAACTTCGACATATTACCTTCCAGTAAAAGTGCTCTAATACGCTCAGATTTTCTCTGATTGGCGTGAAATTTCAGTATGTAATTGCAAAAGCGTCAGCCTTTCCAAATATGTAAAAATCATGAAAATCGGTTGGCAAACAACAAAACTGTGAAATCTCCTCGGAAAAATGTCTGTAACTCGCTAATCGCTGCTCTGATTGGCCTAAAACTTTGACATATTACCTTCCAGTAAAAGTGCTCTAATACGCTCAGATTTTCTCTGATTGGCGTGAAATTTCAGTATGTAATTGCAAAAGCTTCAGCCTTTCCGAATATGCAAAAATCATGAAAATCGGTTGGCAAACAACAAAACTGTGAAATCTCCTCGGAAAAATGTCTGTAACTCCCTTACCTCTGCTCTGATTGGCCTAAAACTTTGACATATTACCTTCCAGTAAAAGTGCTCTAATACGCTCAGATTTTCTCTGATTGGCGTGAAATTTCAGTATGTAATTGCAAAAGCGTCAGCCTTTCCAAATATGTAAAAAATCATGAAAATCGGTTGGCAAACAACAAAACTGTGAAATCTCCTCGGAAAAATGTCTGTAACTCCCTTACCTCTGCTCTGATTGGCCTAAAAACTTTGACATATTTACCTTCCAGTAAAAGTGCTCTAATACGCTCAGATTTTCTCTGATTGGCGTGAAATTTCAGTATGTAATTGCAAAAGCGTCAGCCTTTCCAAATATGTAGAAATCATGAAAATCGGTTGGCAAACAACAAAACTGTGAAATCTCCTCGAAAAATGTCCGTAACTCCCTAATCTCTGCTCTGATTGGTCTAAAACTTTGACATATTACCTTCCAGTAAAAGTGCTCTAACTAGCTCAGATTTTCTCTGATTGGCGTGAAATTTCGGTGTGTAATTGCAAAAAGCGTCAGCCTTTCCAAATATGTAAAAATCATGAAAATCGGTTGGCAAACAACAAAACTGTGAAATCTCCTCGGAAAAATGTCTGTAACTCCCTTACCTCTGCTCTGATTGGCCTAAAACTTCGACATATTACCTTCCAGTAAAAGTGCTCTAATACGCTCAGATTTTCTCTGATTGGCGTGAAATTTCAGTATGTAATTGCAAAAGCGTCAGCCTTTCCAAATATGTAAAAATCATGAAAATCGGTTGGCAAACAACAAAACTGTGAAATCTCCTCGGAAAAATGTCTGTAACTCCCTTACCTCTGCTCTGATTGGCCTAAAACTTCGACATATTACCTTCCAGTAAAAGTGCTCTAATACGCTCAGATTTTCTCTGATTGGCGTGAAATTTCAGTATGTAATTGCAAAAGCGTCAGCCTTTCCAAATATGTAAAAATCATGAAAATCGGTTGGCAAACAACAAAACTGTGAAATCTCCTCGGAAAAATGTCTGTAACTCCCTAATCTCTGCTCTGATTGGCCTAAAACTTTGACATATTACCTTCCAGTAAAAATGCTCTAACTAGCTCAGATTTTCTCTGATTGGCGTGAAATTTCAGTATGTAATTGCAAAAGCGTCAGCCTTTCCAAATATGTAAAAATCATGAAAATCGGTTGGCAAACAACAAAACTGTGAAATCTCCTCGGAAAAATGTCCGTAACTCCCCTAATCTCTGCTCTGATTGGCCTAAAAACTTCGACATATTACCTTCCAGTAAAAGTGCTCTAACTAGCTCAGATTTTCTCTGATTGGCGTGAAATTTCAGTATGTAATTGCAAAAGCGTCAGCCTTTCCAAATATGTAAAAATCATGAAAATCGGTTGGCAAACAACAAAACTGTGAAATCTCCTCGGAAAAATGTCTGTAACCTCCCTTACCTCTGCTCTGATTGGCCTAAAACTTCGACATATTACCTTCCAGTAAAAGTGCTCTAATACGCTCAGATTTTCTCTGATTGGCGTGAAATTTCAGTATGTAATTGCAAAAGCGTCAGCCTTTCCAAATATGTAAAAATCATGAAAATCGGTTGGCAAACAACAAAACTGTGAAATCTCCTCGGAAAAAATGTCTGTAACTCCCTTACCTCTGCTCTGATTGGCCTAAAACTTCGACATATTACCTTCCAGTAAAAGTGCTCTAATACGCTCAGATTTTCTCTGATTGGCGTGAAATTTCAGTATGTAATTGCAAAAGCGTCAGCCTTTCCAAATATGTAAAAATCATGAAAATCGGTTGGCAAACAACAAAACTGTGAAATCTCCTCGGAAAAATGTCTGTAACTCCCTAATCTCTGCTCTGATTGGCCTAAAACTTTGACATATTACCTTCCAGTAAAAATGCTCTAACTAGCTCAGATTTTCTCTGATTGGCGTGAAATTTCAGTATGTAATTGCAAAAGCGTCAGCCTTTCCAAATATGCAAAAATCATGAAAATCGGTTGGCAAACAACAAAACTGTGAAATCTCCTCGGAAAAATGTCTGTAACTCCCTAATCTCTGCTCTGATTGGCCTAAAACTTTGACATATTACCTTCCAGTAAAAGTGCTCTAATACGCTCAGATTTTCTCTGATTGGCGTGAAATTTCAGTATGTAATTGCAAAAGCGTCAGCCTTCCAAATATGTAGAAATCATGAAAATCGGTTGGCAAACAACAAAACTGTGAAATCTCCTCGGAAAAATGTCCGTAACTCCCTAATCTCTGCTCTGATTGGTCTAAAACTTTGACATATTACCTTCCAGTAAAAGTGCTCTAACTAGCTCAGATTTTCTCTGATTGGCGTGAAATTTCGGTGTGTAATTGCAAAAGCGTCAGCCTTTCCAAATATGTAAAAATCATGAAAATCGGTTGGCAAACAACAAAACTGTGAAATCTCCTCGGAAAAATGTCTGTAACTCCCTTACCTCTGCTCTGATTGGCCTAAAAACTTCGACATATTACCTTCCAGTAAAAGTGCTCTAATACGCTCAGATTTTCTCTGATTGGCGTGAAATTTCAGTATGTAATTGCAAAAGCGTCAGCCTTTCCAAATATGTAAAAATCATGAAAATCGGTTGGCAAACAACAAAACTGTGAAATCTCCTCGGAAAAATGTCTGTAACTCCCTAATCTCTGCTCTGATTGGCCTAAAACTTTGACATATTACCTTCCAGTAAAAATGCTCTAACTAGCTCAGATTTTCTCTGATTGGCGTGAAATTTCAGTATGTAATTGCAAAAGCGTCAGCCTTTCCAAATATGTAAAAATCATGAAAATCGGTTGGCAAACAACAAAACTGTGAAATCTCCTCGGAAAAATGTCCGTAACTCCCTAATCTCTGCTCTGATTGGCCTAAAACTTCGACATATTACCTTCCAGTAAAAGTGCTCTAACTAGCTCAGATTTTCTCTGATTGGCGTGAAATTTCGGTGTGTAATTGCAAAAGCGTTAGCCTTTCCAAATATGTAAAAATCATGAAAATCGGTTGGCAAACAACAAAACTGTGAAATCTCCTCGGAAAAATGTCTGTAACTCTCTAATCT
This sequence comes from Anastrepha obliqua, assembly GCF_027943255.1. Classification (NCBI taxonomy): domain Eukaryota; kingdom Metazoa; phylum Arthropoda; class Insecta; order Diptera; family Tephritidae; genus Anastrepha; species Anastrepha obliqua. Next base: position 1,506 of record NW_026562350.1, on the reverse strand, counting down.
CTGCTCTGATTGGCCTAAAACTTCGACATATTACCTTCCAGTAAAAGTGCTCTAATACGCTCAGATTTTCTCTGATTGGCGTGAAATTTCAGTATGTAATTGCAAAAGCGTCAGCCTTTCCAAATATGTAAAAATCATGAAAATCGGTTGGCAAACAACAAAACTGTGAAATCTCCTCGGAAAAATGTCCGTAACTCCCTAATCGCTGCTCTGATTGGCCTAAAACTTTGACATATTACCTTCCAGTAAAAGTGCTCTAACTAGCTCAGATTTTCTCTGATTGGCGTGAAATTTCGGTGTGTAATTGCAAAAGCGTCAGCCTTTCCAAATATGTAAAAATCATGAAAATCGGTTGGCAAACAACAAAACTGTGAAATCTCCTCGGAAAAATGTCCGTAACTCCCTAATCTCTGCTCTGATTGGCCTAAAACTTCGACATATTACCTTCCAGTAAAAGTGCTCTAATACGCTCAGATTTTCTCTGATTGGCGTGAAATTTCAGTATGTAATTGCAAAAAGCGTCAGCCTTTCCAAATATGTAAAAATCATGAAAATCGGTTGGCAAACAACAAAACTGTGAAATCTCCTCGGAAAAATGTCCGTAACTCCCTAATCGCTGCTCTGATTGGCCTAAAACCTTTGACATATTACCTTCCAGTAAAAGTGCTCTAATACGCTCAGATTTTCTCTGATTGGCGTGAAATTTCGGTGTGTAATTGCAAAAGCGTTAGCCTTCCAAATATGTAAAAATCATGAAAATCGGTTGGCAAACAACAAAACTGTGAAATCTCCTCGGAAAAAATGTCCGTAACTCCCTAATCTCTGCTCTGATTGGCCTAAAACTTCGACATATTACCTTCCAGTAAAAGTGCTCTAACTAGCTCAGATTTTCTCTGATTGGCGTGAAATTTCGGTGTGTAATTGCAAAAGCGTCAGCCTTTCCAAATATGTAAAAATCATGAAAATCGGTTGGCAAACAACAAAACTGTGAAATCTCCTCGGAAAAATGTCCGTAACTCCCTAATCTCTGCTCTGATTGGCCTAAAACTTCGACATATTACCTTCCAGTAAAAGTGCTCTAATACGCTCAGATTTTCTCTGATTGGCGTGAAATTTCAGTATGTAATTGCAAAAGCGTCAGCCTTTCTAAATATGTAAAAATCATGAAAATCGGTTGGCAAACAACAAAACTGTGAAATCTCCTCGGAAAAATGTCCGTAACTCCCTAATCGCTGCTCTGATTGGCCTAAAACTTTGACATATTACCTTCCAGTAAAAGTGCTCTAATACGCTCAGATTTTCTCTGATTGGCGTGAAATTTCGGTGTGTAATTGCAAAAGCGTCAGCCTTTCCAAATATGTAAAAATCATGAAAATCGGTTGGCAAACAACAAAACTGTGAAATCTCCTCGGAAAAATGTCCGTAACTCCCCTAATCTCTGCTCTGATTGGCCTAAAACTTCGACATATTACCTTCCAGTAAAAGTGCTCTAACTAGCTCAGATTT
>NW_026562349.1:0-62729 GCF_027943255.1 Anastrepha obliqua | reverse complement strand
AATCACAAAATGTCAGAAAAAAGCCTTTCTGACTCGAATTTTTCTGAACATTTTTGGCGGTAAAAGTCGCATAGTTCGCTCAATTCTGCTCCGATTTCGCTGAAACTTTCATTAAAAGTTAGATAAGGCTCTCTTCTTTCTAACAATGTACACTTCTTTGGCAATTGGTTGGAAATTGGATGTAAAACAATCACAAAATGTCAGAAAAAAGCCTTTCTGACTCGAATTTTTCTGAACATTTTTGGCGGTAAAAGTCGCATAGTTCCCTCAATTCTGCGCTCCGATTTCGCTGAAACTTTCATTAGAAGTTAGGTAGGACTCTCCTCTTTCCAACAATGTACACTTCTTTGGCAATTGGTTGGAAATTGGATGTAAAACAATCACAAAATGTCAGAAAAAAGCCTTTCTGACTCGAATTTTTCTGAACATTTTTGGCGGTAAAAGTCGCATAGTTCCCTCAATTCTGCTCCGATTTCGCTGAAACTTTCATTAGAAGTTATATAAGACTCTCCTCTTTCCAACAATGTACACTTCTTTGGCGATTGGTTGGAAATTGGATGTAAAACAATCACAAAATGTCACATAAAAGCCTCATTGACTCGAATTTTTTTGAAACTTTTTTTGGCGGTAAAAGTCCCATAGTTCCCTCAATTCTGCTCCGATTTCGCTGAAACTTTCATTAAAAGTTAGGTAAGACTCTCCTCTTTCCAACAATGTACACTTCTTTGGCAATTGGTTGGAAATTGGATGTAAAACAATCACAAAATGTCAGAAAAAAGCCTTTCTGACTCGAATTTTTCTGAACATTTTTGGCGGTAAAAGTCCCATAGTTCCCTCAATTCTGCTCCGATTTCGCTGAAACTTTCATTAGAAGTTAGATAAGACTCTCCTCTTTCCAACAGTGTACACTTCTTTGGCGATTGGTTGGAAATTGGATGTAAAACAATCACAAAATGTCAGAAAAAAGCCTTTCTGACTCGAATTTTTCTGAACATTTTTGGCGGTAAAAGTCCCATAGTTCCCTCAATTCTGCTCCGATTTCGCTGAAACTTTCATTAAAAGTTAGATAAGACTCTCCTCTTTCCAACAATGTACACTTCTTTGGCAATTGGTTGGAAATTGGATGTAAAACAATCACAAAATGTCACATAAAAGCCTCATTGACTCGAATTTTTTTGAAACTTTTTTTGGCGGTAAAAGTCCCATAGTTCCCTCAATTCTGCTCCGATTTCGCTGAAACTTTCATTAAAAGTTAGATAAGACTCTCCTCTTTCCAACAATGTACACTTCTTTGGCAATTGGTTGGAAGTTGGATGTAAAACAATCACAAAATGTCAGAAAAAGCCTTTCTGACTCGAATTTTTCTGAACATTTTTGGCGGTAAAAGTCGCATAGTTCCCTCAATTCTGCTCCGATTTCGCTGAAACTTTCATTAAAAGTTAGATAAGACTCTCCTCTTTCCAACAATGTACACTTCTTTGGCAATTGGTTGGAAATTGGATGTAAAACAATCACAAAATGTCACATAAAAGCCTCATTGACTCGAATTTTTTTGAAACTTTTTTTGGCGGTAAAAGTCCCATAGTTCCCTCAATTCTGCTCCGATTTCGCTGAAACTTTCATTAAAAGTTAGATAAGACTCTCCTCTTTCCAACAATGTACACTTCTTTGGCAATTGGTTGGAAGTTGGATGTAAAACAATCACAAAATGTCAGAAAAAAGCCTTTCTGACTCGAATTTTTCTGAACATTTTTGGCGGTAAAAGTCGCATAGTTCCCTCAATTCTGCTCCGATTTCGCTGAAACTTTCATTAAAAGTTAGATGAGACTCTCCTCTTTCCAACAATGTACACTTCTTTGGCGATTGGTTGGAAATTGGATGTAAAACAATCACAAAATGTCAGAAAAAAGCCTTTCTGACTCGAATTTTTCTGAACATTTTTGGCGGTAAAAGTCGCATAGTTCCCTCAATTCTGCTCTGATTTCGCTGAAACTTTCAGTAGAAGTTAGATAAGACTCTCCTCTTTCCAACAGTGTACACTTCTTTGGCGATTGGTTGGAAATTGGATGTAAAACAATCACAAAATGTCAGAAAAAAGCCTTTCTGACTCGAATTTTTCTGAACATTTTTGGCGGTAAAAGTCGCATAGTTCCCTCAATTCTGCTCCGATTTCGCTGAAACTTTCATTAAAAGTTAGATAAGACTCTCCTCTTTCCAACAATGTACACTTCTTTGGCGATTGGTTGGAAATTGGATGTAAAACAATCACAAAATGTCACATAAAAGCCTCATTGACTCGAATTTTTTTGAAACTTTTTTTGGCGGTAAAAGTCCCATAGTTCCCTCAATTCTGCTCCGATTTCGCTGAAACTTTCATTAAAAGTTAGATAAGACTCTCCTCTTTCCAACAATGTACACTTCTTTGGCGATTGGTTGGAAATTGGATGTAAAACAATCACAAAATGTCAGAAAAAAGCCTTTCTGACTCGAATTTTTCTGAACATTTTTGGCGGTAAAAGTCGCATAGTCCGCTCAATTCTGCTCCGATTTCGCTGAAACTTTCATTAAAAGTTAGGTAAGACTCTCCTCTTTCCAACAATGTACACTTCTTTGGCGATTGGTTGGAAATTGGATGTAAAACAATCACAAAATGTCAGAAAAAAGCCTTTCTGACTCAAATTTTTCTGAACATTTTTGGCGGTAAAAGTCCCATAGTTCCCTCAATTCTGCTCCGATTTCGCTGAAACTTTCATTAAAAGTTAGATAAGACTCTCCTCTTTCCAACAATGTACACTTCTTTGGCGATTGGTTGGAAATTGGATGTAAAACAATCACAAAATGTCAGAAAAAAGCCTTTCTGACTCGAATTTTTCTGAACATTTTTGGCGGTAAAAGTCGCATAGTTCCCTCAATTCTGCTCCGATTTCGCTGAAACTTTCATTAAAAGTTAGATGAGACTCTCCTCTTTCCAACAATGTACACTTCTTTGGCGATTGGTTGGAAATTGGATGTAAAACAATCACAAAATGTCAGAAAAAAGCCTTTCTGACTCGAATTTTTCTGAACATTTTTGGCGGTAAAAGTCGCATAGTTCCCTCAATTCTGCTCTGATTTCGCTGAAACTTTCAGTAGAAGTTAGATAAGACTCTCCTCTTTCCAACAGTGTACACTTCTTTGGCGATTGGTTGGAAATTGGATGTAAAACAATCACAAAATGTCAGAAAAAAGCCTTTCTGACTCGAATTTTTCTGAACATTTTTGGCGGTAAAAGTCGCATAGTTCCCTCAATTCTGCTCCGATTTCGCTGAAACTTTCATTAAAAGTTAGATAAGACTCTCCTCTTTCCAACAATGTACACTTCTTTGGCGATTGGTTGGAAATTGGATGTAAAACAATCACAAAATGTCACATAAAAGCCTCATTGACTCGAATTTTTTTGAAACTTTTTTTGGCGGTAAAAGTCCCATAGTTCCCTCAATTCTGCTCCGATTTCGCTGAAACTTTCATTAAAAGTTAGATAAGACTCTCCTCTTTCCAACAATGTACACTTCTTTGGCGATTGGTTGGAAATTGGATGTAAAACAATCACAAAATGTCAGAAAAAAGCCTTTCTGACTCGAATTTTTCTGAACATTTTTGGCGGTAAAAGTCGCATAGTCCGCTCAATTCTGCTCCGATTTCGCTGAAACTTTCATTAAAAGTTAGGTAAGACTCTCCTCTTTCCAACAATGTACACTTCTTTGGCGATTGGTTGGAAATTGGATGTAAAACAATCACAAAATGTCAGAAAAAAGCCTTTCTGACTCAAATTTTTCTGAACATTTTTGGCGGTAAAAGTCCCATAGTTCCCTCAATTCTGCTCCGATTTCGCTGAAACTTTCATTAAAAGTTAGATAAGACTCTCCTCTTTCCAACAATGTACACTTCTTTGGCGATTGGTTGGAAATTGGATGTAAAACAATCACAAAATGTCAGAAAAAAGCCTTTCTGACTCGAATTTTTCTGAACATTTTTGGCGGTAAAAGTCGCATAGTTCGCTCAATTCTGCTCCGATTTCGCTGAAACTTTCATTAAAAGTTAGATAAGGCTCTCTTCTTTCTAACAATGTACACTTCTTTGGCAATTGGTTGGAAATTGGATGTAAAACAATCACAAAATGTCAGAAAAAAGCCTTTCTGACTCGAATTTTTCTGAACATTTTTGGCGGTAAAAGTCGCATAGTTCCCTCAATTCTGCGCTCCGATTTCGCTGAAACTTTCATTAGAAGTTAGGTAGGACTCTCCTCTTTCCAACAATGTACACTTCTTTGGCAATTGGTTGGAAATTGGATGTAAAACAATCACAAAATGTCAGAAAAAAGCCTTTCTGACTCGAATTTTTCTGAACATTTTTGGCGGTAAAAGTCGCATAGTTCCCTCAATTCTGCTCCGATTTCGCTGAAATTTTCATTAGAAGTTATATAAGACTCTCCTCTTTCCAACAATGTACACTTCTTTGGCGATTGGTTGGAAATTGGATGTAAAACAATCACAAAATGTCACATAAAAGCCTCATTGACTCGAATTTTTTTGAAACTTTTTTTGGCGGTAAAAGTCCCATAGTTCCCTCAATTCTGCTCCGATTTCGCTGAAACTTTCATTAAAAGTTAGATAAGACTCTCCTCTTTCCAACAATGTACACTTCTTTGGCAATTGGTTGGAAATTGGATGTAAAACAATCACAAAATGTCAGAAAAAAGCCTTTCTGACTCGAATTTTTCTGAACATTTTTGGCGGTAAAAGTCGCATAGTTCGCTCAATTCTGCTCCGATTTCGCTGAAACTTTCATTAAAAGTTAGGTAAGACTCTCCTCTTTCCAACAGTGTACACTTCTTTGGCGATTGGTTGGAAATTGGATGTAAAACAATCACAAAATGTCAGAAAAAAGCCTTTCTGACTCGAATTTTTCTGAACATTTTTGGCGGTAAAAGTCCCATAGTTCCCTCAATTCTGCTCCGATTTCCCTGAAACTTTCATTAAAAGTTAGATAAGACTCTCCTCTTTCCAACAATGTACACTTCTTTGGCAATTGGTTGGAAATTGGATGTAAAACAATCACAAAATGTCACATAAAAGCCTCATTGACTCGAATTTTTTTGAAATTTTTTTTGGCGGTAAAAGTCCCATAGTTCCCTCAATTCTGCTCCGATTTCGCTGAAACTTTCATTAAAAGTTAGGTAAGACTCTCCTCTTTCCAACAATGTACACTTCTTTGGCAATTGGTTGGAAATTGGATGTAAAACAATCACAAAATGTCAGAAAAAAGCCTTTCTGACTCGAATTTTTCTGAACATTTTTGGCGGTAAAAGTCCCATAGTTCCCTCAATTCTGCTCCGATTTCGCTGAAACTTTCATTAGAAGTTAGATAAGACTCTCCTCTTTCCAACAGTGTACACTTCTTTGGCGATTGGTTGGAAATTGGATGTAAAACAATCACAAAATGTCAGAAAAAAGCCTTTCTGACTCGAATTTTTCTGAACATTTTTGGCGGTAAAAGTCCCATAGTTCCCTCAATTCTGCTCCGATTTCGCTGAAACTTTCATTAAAAGTTAGATGAGACTCTCCTCTTTCCAACAATGTACACTTCTTTGGCGATTGGTTGGAAATTGGATGTAAAACAATCAGAAAATGTCACATAAAAGCCTCATTGACTCGAATTTTTTTGAAACTTTTTTGGCGGTAAAAGTCCCATAGTTCCCTCAATTCTGCTCCGATTTCGCTGAAACTTTCATTAAAAGTTAGATAAGACTCTCTTCTTTCCAACAATGTACACTTCTTTGGCGATTGGTTGGAAATTGGATGTAAAACAATCACAAAATGTCAGAAAAAAGCCTTTCTGACTCGAATTTTTCTGAACATTTTTGGCGGTAAAAGTCGCATAGTTCCCTCAATTCTGCTCTGATTTCGCTGAAACTTTCAGTAGAAGTTAGATAAGACTCTCCTCTTTCCAACAGTGTACACTTCTTTGGCGATTGGTTGGAAATTGGATGTAAAACAATCACCAAATGTCAGAAAAAAGCCTTTCTGACTCGAATTTTTCTGAACATTTTTGGCGGTAAAAGTCGCATAGTTCCCTCAATTCGGCTCCGATTTCGCTGAAACTTTCATTAGAAGTTAGATAAGACTCTCCTCTTTCCAACAATGTACACTTCTTTGGCGACTGGTTGGAAATTGGATGTAAAACAATCACAAAATGTCACATAAAAGCCTCATTGACTCGAATTTTTTTGAAACTTTTTTTGGCGGTAAAAGTTCCATAGTTCCCTCAATTCTGCTCCGATTTCGCTGAAACTTTCATTTAAAGTTAGATAAGACTCTCCTCTTTCCAACAATGTACACTTCTTTGGCGATTGGTTGGAAATTGGATGTAAAACAATCACAAAATGTCAGAAAAAAGCCTTTCTGACTCGAATTTTTCTGAACATTTTTGGCGGTAAAAGTCGCATAGTTCCCTCAATTCTGCTCTGATTTCGCTGAAACTTTCAGTAGAAGTTAGATAAGACTCTCCTCTTTCCAACAGTGTACACTTCTTTGGCGATTGGTTGGAAATTGGATGTAAAACAATCACCAAATGTCAGAAAAAAGCCTTTCTGACTCGAATTTTTCTGAACATTTTTGGCGGTAAAAGTCGCATAGTTCCCTCAATTCGGCTCCGATTTCGCTGAAACTTTCATTAAAAGTTAGATAAGACTCTCCTCTTTCCAACAATGTACACTTCTTTGGCGATTGGTTGGAAATTGGATGTAAAACAATCACAAAATGTCACATAAAAGCCTCATTGACTCGAATTTTTTGAAACTTTTTTTGGCGGTAAAAGTCCCATAGTTCCCTCAATTCTGCTCCGATTTCGCTGAAACTTTCATTTAAAGTTAGATAAGACTCTCCTCTTTCCAACAATGTACACTTCTTTGGCGATTGGTTGGAAATTGGATGTAAAACAATCACAAAATGTCAGAAAAAAGCCTTTCTGACTCGAATTTTTCTGAACATTTTTGGCGGTAAAAGTCGCATAGTTCGCTCAATTCTGCTCCGATTTCGCTGAAACTTTCATTAAAAGTTAGATAAGACTCTCCTCTTTCCAACAATGTACACTTCTTTGGCAATTGGTTGGAAATTGGATGTAAAACAATCACAAAATGTCAGAAAAAAGCCTTTCTGACTCGAATTTTTCTGAACATTTTTTGGCGGTAAAAGTCCCATAGTTCCCTCAATTCTGCTCCGATTTCGCTGAAACTTTCATTAAAAGTTAGATAAGACTCTCCTCTTTCCAACAATGTACACTTCTTTGGCGATTGGTTGGAAATTGGATGTAAAACAATCACAAAATGTCAGAAAAAAGCCTTTCTGACTCGAATTTTTCTGAACATTTTTGGCGGTAAAAGTCGCATAGTTCCCTCAATTCTGCTCCGATTTCGCTGAAACTTTCATTAAAAGTTAGATAAGACTCTCCTCTTTTCAACAATGTACACTTCTTTGGCAATTGGTTGGAAATTGGATGTAAAACAATCACAAAATGTCAGAAAAAAGCCTTTCTGACTCGAATTTTTCTGAACATTTTTGGCGGTAAAAGTCCCATAGTTCCCTCAATTCTGCTCCGATTTCGCTGAAACTTTCATTAAAAGTTAGATAAGGCTCTCTTCTTTCTAACAATGTACACTTCTTTGGCAATTGGTTGGAAATTGGATGTAAAACAATCACAAAATGTCAGAAAAAAGCCTTTCTGACTCGAATTTTTCTGAACATTTTTGGCGGTAAAAGTCGCATAGTTCCCTCAATTCTGCTCCGATTTCGCTGAAACTTTCATTAAAAGTTAGGTAGGACTCTCCTCTTTCCAACAATGTACACTTCTTTGGCAATTGGTTGGAAATTGGATGTAAAACAATCACAAAATGTCAGAAAAAAGCCTTTCTGACTCGAATTTTTCTGAACATTTTTGGCGGTAAAAGTCGAATAGTTCCCTCAATTCTGCTCCGATTTCGCTGAAACTTTCATTAAAAGTTAGATAAGACTCTCCTCTTTCCAACAATGTACACTTCTTTGGCGATTGGTTGGAAATTGGATGTAAAACAATCACAAAATGTCACATAAAAGCCTCATTGACTCGAATTTTTTTGAAACTTTTTTTGGCGGTAAAAGTCCCATAGTTCCCTCAATTCTGCTCCGATTTCGCTGAAACTTTCATTAAAAGTTAGATAAGACTCTCCTCTTTCCAACAATGTACACTTCTTTGGCAATTGGTTGGAAATTGGATGTAAAACAATCACAAAATGTCAGAAAAAAGCCTTTCTGACTCGAATTTTTCTGAACATTTTTGGCGGTAAAAGTCGCATAGTTCCCTCAATTCGGCTCCGATTTCGCTGAAACTTTCATTAGAAGTTAGATAAGACTCTCCTCTTTCCAACAATGTACACTTCTTTGGCGACTGGTTGGAAATTGGATGTAAAACAATCACAAAATGTCACATAAAAGCCTCATTGACTCGAATTTTTTTGAAACTTTTTTTGGCGGTAAAAGTTCCATAGTTCCCTCAATTCTGCTCCGATTTCGCTGAAACTTTCATTTAAAGTTAGATAAGACTCTCCTCTTTCCAACAATGTACACTTCTTTGGCGATTGGTTGGAAATTGGATGTAAAACAATCACAAAATGTCAGAAAAAAGCCTTTCTGACTCGAATTTTTCTGAACATTTTTGGCGGTAAAAGTCGCATAGTTCCCTCAATTCTGCTCTGATTTCGCTGAAACTTTCAGTAGAAGTTAGATAAGACTCTCCTCTTTCCAACAGTGTACACTTCTTTGGCGATTGGTTGGAAATTGGATGTAAAACAATCACCAAATGTCAGAAAAAAGCCTTTCTGACTCGAATTTTTCTGAACATTTTTGGCGGTAAAAGTCGCATAGTTCCCTCAATTCGGCTCCGATTTCGCTGAAACTTTCATTAAAAGTTAGATAAGACTCTCCTCTTTCCAACAATGTACACTTCTTTGGCGATTGGTTGGAAATTGGATGTAAAACAATCACAAAATGTCACATAAAAGCCTCATTGACTCGAATTTTTTTGAAACTTTTTTTGGCGGTAAAAGTCCCATAGTTCCCTCAATTCTGCTCCGATTTCGCTGAAACTTTCATTTAAAGTTAGATAAGACTCTCCTCTTTCCAACAATGTACACTTCTTTGGCGATTGGTTGGAAATTGGATGTAAAACAATCACAAAATGTCAGAAAAAAGCCTTTCTGACTCGAATTTTTCTGAACATTTTTGGCGGTAAAAGTCGCATAGTTCGCTCAATTCTGCTCCGATTTCGCTGAAACTTTCATTAAAAGTTAGATAAGACTCTCCTCTTTCCAACAATGTACACTTCTTTGGCAATTGGTTGGAAATTGGATGTAAAACAATCACAAAATGTCAGAAAAAAAGCCTTTCTGACTCGAATTTTTCTGAACATTTTTGGCGGTAAAAGTCCCATAGTTCCCTCAATTCTGCTCCGATTTCGCTGAAACTTTCATTAAAAGTTAGATAAGACTCTCCTCTTTCCAACAATGTACACTTCTTTGGCGATTGGTTGGAAATTGGATGTAAAACAATCACAAAATGTCAGAAAAAAGCCTTTCTGACTCGAATTTTTCTGAACATTTTTGGCGGTAAAAGTCGCATAGTTCCCTCAATTCTGCTCCGATTTCGCTGAAACTTTCATTAAAAGTTAGATAAGACTCTCCTCTTTTCAACAATGTACACTTCTTTGGCAATTGGTTGGAAATTGGATGTAAAACAATCACAAAATGTCAGAAAAAAGCCTTTCTGACTCGAATTTTTCTGAACATTTTTGGCGGTAAAAGTCCCATAGTTCCCTCAATTCTGCTCCGATTTCGCTGAAACTTTCATTAAAAGTTAGATAAGGCTCTCTTCTTTCTAACAATGTACACTTCTTTGGCAATTGGTTGGAAATTGGATGTAAAACAATCACAAAATGTCAGAAAAAAGCCTTTCTGACTCGAATTTTTCTGAACATTTTTGGCGGTAAAAGTCGCATAGTTCCCTCAATTCTGCTCCGATTTCGCTGAAACTTTCATTAAAAGTTAGGTAGGACTCTCCTCTTTCCAACAATGTACACTTCTTTGGCAATTGGTTGGAAATTGGATGTAAAACAATCACAAAATGTCAGAAAAAAGCCTTTCTGACTCGAATTTTTCTGAACATTTTTGGCGGTAAAAGTCGAATAGTTCCCTCAATTCTGCTCCGATTTCGCTGAAACTTTCATTAAAAGTTAGATAAGACTCTCCTCTTTCCAACAATGTACACTTCTTTGGCGATTGGTTGGAAATTGGATGTAAAACAATCACAAAATGTCACATAAAAGCCTCATTGACTCGAATTTTTTTGAAACTTTTTTTGGCGGTAAAAGTCCCATAGTTCCCTCAATTCTGCTCCGATTTCGCTAAAACTTTCATTAAAAGTTAGATAAGACTCTCCTCTTTCCAACAATGTACACTTCTTTGGCAATTGGTTGGAAATTGGATGTAAAACAATCACAAAATGTCAGAAAAAGCCTTTCTGACTCGAATTTTTCTGAACATTTTTGGCGGTAAAAGTCGCATAGTTCGCTCAATTCTGCTCCGATTTCGCTGAAACTTTCATTAAAAGTTAGGTAAGACTCTCCTCTTTCCAACAGTGTACACTTCTTTGGCGATTGGTTGGAAATTGGATGTAAAACAATCACAAAATGTCAGAAAAAAGCCTTTCTGACTCGAATTTTTCTGAACATTTTTGGCGGTAAAAGTCCCATAGTTCCCTCAATTCTGCTCCGATTTCCCTGAAACTTTCATTAAAAGTTAGATAAGACTCTCCTCTTTCCAACAATGTACACTTCTTTGGCAATTGGTTGGAAATTGGATGTAAAACAATCACAAAATGTCACATAAAAGCCTCATTGACTCGAATTTTTTTGAAATTTTTTTTGGCGGTAAAAGTCCCATAGTTCCCTCAATTCTGCTCCGATTTCGCTGAAACTTTCATTAAAAGTTAGATAAGACTCTCCTCTTTCCAACAATGTACACTTCTTTGGCAATTGGTTGGAAATTGGATGTAAAACAATCACAAAATGTCACATAAAAGCCTCATTGACTCGAATTTTTTTGAAACTTTTTTTGGCGGTAAAAGTCCCATAGTTCCCTCAATTCTGCTCCGATTTCGCTGAAACTTTCATTAAAAGTTAGATAAGACTCTCCTCTTTCCAACAATGTACACTTCTTTGGCAATTGGTTGGAAATTGGATGTAAAACAATCACAAAATGTCAGAAAAAAGCCTTTCTGACTCGAATTTTTCTGAACATTTTTGGCGGTAAAAGTCGCATAGTTCGCTCAATTCTGCTCCGATTTCGCTGAAACTTTCATTAAAAGTTAGGTAAGACTCTCCTCTTTCCAACAGTGTACACTTCTTTGGCGATTGGTTGGAAATTGGATGTAAAACAATCACAAAATGTCAGAAAAAAGCCTTTCTGACTCGAATTTTTCTGAACATTTTTGGCGGTAAAAGTCCCATAGTTCCCTCAATTCTGCTCCGATTTCCCTGAAACTTTCATTAAAAGTTAGATAAGACTCTCCTCTTTCCAACAATGTACACTTCTTTGGCAATTGGTTGGAAATTGGATGTAAAACAATCACAAAATGTCACATAAAAGCCTCATTGACTCGAATTTTTTTGAAATTTTTTTTGGCGGTAAAAGTCCCATAGTTCCCTCAATTCTGCTCCGATTTCGCTGAAACTTTCATTAAAAGTTAGGTAAGACTCTCCTCTTTCCAACAATGTACACTTCTTTGGCAATTGGTTGGAAATTGGATGTAAAACAATCACAAAATGTCAGAAAAAAGCCTTTCTGACTCGAATTTTTCTGAACATTTTTGGCGGTAAAAGTCCCATAGTTCCCTCAATTCTGCTCCGATTTCGCTGAAACTTTCATTAGAAGTTAGATAAGACTCTCCTCTTTCCAACAGTGTACACTTCTTTGGCGATTGGTTGGAAATTGGATGTAAAACAATCACAAAATGTCAGAAAAAAGCCTTTCTGACTCGAATTTTTCTGAACATTTTTGGCGGTAAAAGTCCCATAGTTCCCTCAATTCTGCTCCGATTTCGCTGAAACTTTCATTAAAAGTTAGATAAGACTCTCCTCTTTCCAACAATGTACACTTCTTTGGCGATTGGTTGGAAATTGGATGTAAAACAATCAGAAAATGTCACATAAAAGCCTCATTGACTCGAATTTTTTTGAAACTTTTTTGGCGGTAAAAGTCCCATAGTTCCCTCAATTCTGCTCCGATTTCGCTGAAACTTTCATTAAAAGTTAGATAAGACTCTCCTCTTTCCAACAGTGTACACTTCTTTGGCGATTGGTTGGAAATTGGATGTAAAACAATCACAAAATGTCAGAAAAAAGCCTTTCTGACTCGAATTTTTCTGAACATTTTTGGCGGTAAAAGTCGCATAGTTCCCTCAATTCTGCTCTGATTTCGCTGAAACTTTCAGTAGAAGTTAGATAAGACTCTCCTCTTTCCAACAGTGTACACTTCTTTGGCGATTGGTTGGAAATTGGATGTAAAACAATCACCAAATGTCAGAAAAAGCCTTTCTGACTCGAATTTTTCTGAACATTTTTGGCGGTAAAAGTCGCATAGTTCCCTCAATTCGGCTCCGATTTCGCTGAAACTTTCATTAGAAGTTAGATAAGACTCTCCTCTTTCCAACAATGTACACTTCTTTGGCGACTGGTTGGAAATTGGATGTAAAACAATCACAAAATGTCACATAAAAGCCTCATTGACTCGAATTTTTTTGAAACTTTTTTTGGCGGTAAAAGTTCCATAGTTCCCTCAATTCTGCTCCGATTTCGCTGAAACTTTCATTTAAAGTTAGATAAGACTCTCCTCTTTCCAACAATGTACACTTCTTTGGCGATTGGTTGGAAATTGGATGTAAAACAATCACAAAATGTCAGAAAAAAGCCTTTCTGACTCGAATTTTTCTGAACATTTTTGGCGGTAAAAGTCGCATAGTTCCCTCAATTCTGCTCTGATTTCGCTGAAACTTTCAGTAGAAGTTAGATAAGACTCTCCTCTTTCCAACAGTGTACACTTCTTTGGCGATTGGTTGGAAATTGGATGTAAAACAATCACCAAATGTCAGAAAAAAGCCTTTCTGACTCGAATTTTTCTGAACATTTTTGGCGGTAAAAGTCGCATAGTTCCCTCAATTCGGCTCCGATTTCGCTGAAACTTTCATTAAAAGTTAGATAAGACTCTCCTCTTTCCAACAATGTACACTTCTTTGGCGATTGGTTGGAAATTGGATGTAAAACAATCACAAATGTCACATAAAAGCCTCATTGACTCGAATTTTTTTGAAACTTTTTTTGGCGGTAAAAGTCCCATAGTTCCCTCAATTCTGCTCCGATTTCGCTGAAACTTTCATTTAAAGTTAGATAAGACTCTCCTCTTTCCAACAATGTACACTTCTTTGGCGATTGGTTGGAAATTGGATGTAAAACAATCACAAAATGTCAGAAAAAAGCCTTTCTGACTCGAATTTTTCTGAACATTTTTGGCGGTAAAAGTCGCATAGTTCGCTCAATTCTGCTCCGATTTCGCTGAAACTTTCATTAAAAGTTAGATAAGACTCTCCTCTTTCCAACAATGTACACTTCTTTGGCAATTGGTTGGAAATTGGATGTAAAACAATCACAAAATGTCAGAAAAAAGCCTTTCTGACTCGAATTTTTCTGAACATTTTTGGCGGTAAAAGTCCCATAGTTCCCTCAATTCTGCTCCGATTTCGCTGAAACTTTCATTAAAAGTTAGATAAGACTCTCCTCTTCCAACAATGTACACTTCTTTGGCGATTGGTTGGAAATTGGATGTAAAACAATCACAAAATGTCAGAAAAAAGCCTTTCTGACTCGAATTTTTCTGAACATTTTTGGCGGTAAAAGTCGCATAGTTCCCTCAATTCTGCTCCGATTTCGCTGAAACTTTCATTAAAAGTTAGATAAGACTCTCCTCTTTTCAACAATGTACACTTCTTTGGCAATTGGTTGGAAATTGGATGTAAAACAATCACAAAATGTCAGAAAAAAGCCTTTCTGACTCGAATTTTTCTGAACATTTTTGGCGGTAAAAGTCCCATAGTTCCCTCAATTCTGCTCCGATTTCGCTGAAACTTTCATTAAAAGTTAGATAAGGCTCTCTTCTTTCTAACAATGTACACTTCTTTGGCAATTGGTTGGAAATTGGATGTAAAACAATCACAAAATGTCAGAAAAAAGCCTTTCTGACTCGAATTTTTCTGAACATTTTTGGCGGTAAAAGTCGCATAGTTCCCTCAATTCTGCTCCGATTTCGCTGAAACTTTCATTAAAAGTTAGGTAGGACTCTCCTCTTTCCAACAATGTACACTTCTTTGGCAATTGGTTGGAAATTGGATGTAAAACAATCACAAAATGTCAGAAAAAAGCCTTTCTGACTCGAATTTTTCTGAACATTTTTGGCGGTAAAGTCGAATAGTTCCCTCAATTCTGCTCCGATTTCGCTGAAACTTTCATTAAAAGTTAGATAAGACTCTCCTCTTTCCAACAATGTACACTTCTTTGGCGATTGGTTGGAAATTGGATGTAAAACAATCACAAAATGTCACTCACATAAAAGCCTCATTGACTCGAATTTTTTTGAAACTTTTTTTGGCGGTAAAAGTCCCATAGTTCCCTCAATTCTGCTCCGATTTCGCTGAAACTTTCATTAAAAGTTAGATAAGACTCTCCTCTTTCCAACAATGTACACTTCTTTGGCAATTGGTTGGAAATTGGATGTAAAACAATCACAAAATGTCAGAAAAAAGCCTTTCTGACTCGAATTTTTCTGAACATTTTTGGCGGTAAAAGTCGCATAGTTCGCTCAATTCTGCTCCGATTTCGCTGAAATTTTCATTAAAAGTTAGGTAAGACTCTCCTCTTTCCAACAGTGTACACTTCTTTGGCGATTGGTTGGAAATTGGATGTAAAACAATCACAAAATGTCAGAAAAAAGCCTTTCTGACTCGAATTTTTCTGAACATTTTTGGCGGTAAAAGTCCCATAGTTCCCTCAATTCTGCTCCGATTTCCCTGAAACTTTCATTAAAAGTTAGATAAGACTCTCCTCTTTCCAACAATGTACACTTCTTTGGCAATTGGTTGGAAATTGGATGTAAAACAATCACAAAATGTCACATAAAAGCCTCATTGACTCGAATTTTTTTGAAATTTTTTTTGGCGGTAAAAGTCCCATAGTTCCCTCAATTCTGCTCCGATTTCGCTGAAACTTTCATTAGAAGTTAGGTAAGACTCTCCTCTTTCCAACAATGTACACTTCTTTGGCAATTGGTTGGAAATTGGATGTAAAACAATCACAAAATGTCAGAAAAAAGCCTTTCTGACTCGAATTTTTCTGAACATTTTTGGCGGTAAAAGTCCCATAGTTCCCTCAATTCTGCTCCGATTTCGCTGAAACTTTCATTAGAAGTTAGATAAGACTCTCCTCTTTCCAACAGTGTACACTTCTTTGGCGATTGGTTGGAAATTGGATGTAAAACAATCACAAAATGTCAGAAAAAAGCCTTTCTGACTCGAATTTTTCTGAACATTTTTGGCGGTAAAAGTCCCATAGTTCCCTCAATTCTGCTCCGATTTCGCTGAAACTTTCATTAAAAGTTAGATAAGACTCTCCTCTTTCCAACAATGTACACTTCTTTGGCGATTGGTTGGAAATTGGATGTAAAACAATCAGAAAATGTCACATAAAAGCCTCATTGACTCGAATTTTTTTGAAACTTTTTTGGCGGTAAAAGTCCCATAGTTCCCTCAATTCTGCTCCGATTTCGCTGAAACTTTCATTAAAAGTTAGATAAGACTCTCTTCTTTCCAACAATGTACACTTCTTTGGCGATTGGTTGGAAATTGGATGTAAAACAATCACAAAATGTCAGAAAAAAGCCTTTCTGACTCGAATTTTTCTGAACATTTTTGGCGGTAAAAGTCGCATAGTTCCCTCAATTCTGCTCTGATTTCGCTGAAACTTTCAGTAGAAGTTAGATAAGACTCTCCTCTTTCCAACAGTGTACACTTCTTTGGCAATTGGTTGGAAATTGGATGTAAAACAATCACCAAATGTCAGAAAAAAGCCTTTCTGACTCGAATTTTTCTGAACATTTTTGGCGGTAAAAGTCGCATAGTTCCCTCAATTCGGCTCCGATTTCGCTGAAACTTTCATTAGAAGTTAGATAAGACTCTCCTCTTTCCAACAATGTACACTTCTTTGGCGACTGGTTGGAAATTGGATGTAAAACAATCACAAAATGTCACATAAAAGCCTCATTGACTCGAATTTTTTTGAAACTTTTTTTGGCGGTAAAAGTCCCATAGTTCCCTCAATTCTGCTCCGATTTCGCTGAAACTTTCATTTAAAGTTAGATAAGACTCTCCTCTTTCCAACAATGTACACTTCTTTGGCGATTGGTTGGAAATTGGATGTAAAACAATCACAAAATGTCAGAAAAAAGCCTTTCTGACTCGAATTTTTCTGAACATTTTTGGCGGTAAAAGTCGCATAGTTCCCTCAATTCTGCTCTGATTTCGCTGAAACTTTCAGTAGAAGTTAGATAAGACTCTCCTCTTTCCAACAGTGTACACTTCTTTGGCGATTGGTTGGAAATTGGATGTAAAACAATCACCAAATGTCAGAAAAAAGCCTTTCTGACTCGAATTTTTCTGAACATTTTTTGGCGGTAAAAGTCGCATAGTTCCCTCAATTCGGCTCCGATTTCGCTGAAACTTTCATTAAAAGTTAGATAAGACTCTCCTCTTTCCAACAATGTACACTTCTTTGGCGATTGGTTGGAAATTGGATGTAAAACAATCACAAAATGTCACATAAAAGCCTCATTGACTCGAATTTTTTTGAAACTTTTTTTGGCGGTAAAAGTCCCATAGTTCCCTCAATTCTGCTCCGATTTCGCTGAAACTTTCATTAAAAGTTAGGTAAGACTCTCCTCTTTCCAACAATGTACACTTCTTTGGCGATTGGTTGGAAATTGGATGTAAAACAATCACAAAATGTCAGAAAAAAGCCTTTCTGACTCGAATTTTTCTGAACATTTTTGGCGGTAAAAGTCGCATAGTTCGCTCAATTCTGCTCCGATTTCGCTGAAACTTTCATTAAAAGTTAGATAAGACTCTCCTCTTTCCAACAATGTACACTTCTTTGGCAATTGGTTGGAAATTGGATGTAAAACAATCACAAAATGTCAGAAAAAAGCCTTTCTGACTCGAATTTTTCTGAACATTTTTGGCGGTAAAAGTCCCATAGTTCCCTCAATTCTGCTCCGATTTCGCTGAAACTTTCATTAAAAGTTAGATAAGACTCTCCTCTTTCCAACAATGTACACTTCTTTGGCGATTGGTTGGAAATTGGATGTAAAACAATCACAAAATGTCAGAAAAAAGCCTTTCTGACTCGAATTTTTCTGAACATTTTTGGCGGTAAAAGTCGCATAGTTCCCTCAATTCTGCTCCGATTTCGCTGAAACTTTCATTAAAAGTTAGATAAGACTCTCCTCTTTTCAACAATGTACACTTCTTTGGCAATTGGTTGGAAATTGGATGTAAAACAATCACAAAATGTCAGAAAAAAGCCTTTCTGACTCGAATTTTTCTGAACATTTTTGGCGGTAAAAGTCCCATAGTTCCCTCAATTCTGCTCCGATTTCGCTGAAACTTTCATTAAAAGTTAGATAAGGCTCTCTTCTTTCTAACAATGTACACTTCTTTGGCAATTGGTTGGAAATTGGATGTAAAACAATCACAAAATGTCAGAAAAAAGCCTTTCTGACTCGAATTTTTCTGAACATTTTTGGCGGTAAAAGTCGCATAGTTCCCTCAATTCTGCTCCGATTTCGCTGAAACTTTCATTAAAAGTTAGGTAGGACTCTCCTCTTTCCAACAATGTACACTTCTTTGGCAATTGGTTGGAAATTGGATGTAAAACAATCACAAAATGTCAGAAAAAAGCCTTTCTGACTCGAATTTTTCTGAACATTTTTGGCGGTAAAAGTCGAATAGTTCCCTCAATTCTGCTCCGATTTCGCTGAAACTTTCATTAAAAGTTAGATAAGACTCTCCTCTTTCCAACAATGTACACTTCTTTGGCGATTGGTTGGAAATTGGATGTAAAACAATCACAAAATGTCACATAAAAGCCTCATTGACTCGAATTTTTTTGAAACTTTTTTTGGCGGTAAAAGTCCCATAGTTCCCTCAATTCTGCTCCGATTTCGCTGAAACTTTCATTAAAAGTTAGATAAGACTCTCCTCTTTCCAACAATGTACACTTCTTTGGCAATTGGTTGGAAATTGGATGTAAAACAATCACAAAATGTCAGAAAAAAGCCTTTCTGACTCGAATTTTTCTGAACATTTTTGGCGGTAAAAGTCGCATAGTTCGCTCAATTCTGCTCCGATTTCGCTGAAACTTTCATTAAAAGTTAGATAAGACTCTCCTCTTTCCAACAATGTACACTTCTTTGGCAATTGGTTGGAAATTGGATGTAAAACAATCACAAAATGTCACATAAAAGCCTCATTGACTCGAATTTTTTTGAAACTTTTTTTGGCGGTAAAAGTCCCATAGTTCCCTCAATTCTGCTCCGATTTCGCTGAAACTTTCATTAAAAGTTAGATAAGACTCTCCTCTTTCCAACAATGTACACTTCTTTGGCAATTGGTTGGAAATTGGATGTAAAACAATCACAAAATGTCAGAAAAAAGCCTTTCTGACTCGAATTTTTCTGAACATTTTTGGCGGTAAAAGTCGCATAGTTCGCTCAATTCTGCTCCGATTTCGCTGAAACTTTCATTAAAAGTTAGGTAAGACTCTCCTCTTTCCAACAGTGTACACTTCTTTGGCGATTGGTTGGAAATTGGATGTAAAACAATCACAAAATGTCAGAAAAAAGCCTTTCTGACTCGAATTTTTCTGAACATTTTTGGCGGTAAAAGTCCCATAGTTCCCTCAATTCTGCTCCGATTTCCCTGAAACTTTCATTAAAAGTTAGATAAGACTCTCCTCTTTCCAACAATGTACACTTCTTTGGCAATTGGTTGGAAATTGGATGTAAAACAATCACAAAATGTCACATAAAAGCCTCATTGACTCGAATTTTTTTGAAATTTTTTTTGGCGGTAAAAGTCCCATAGTTCCCTCAATTCTGCTCCGATTTCGCTGAAACTTTCATTAAAAGTTAGGTAAGACTCTCCTCTTTCCAACAATGTACACTTCTTTGGCAATTGGTTGGAAAATGGATGTAAAACAATCACAAAATGTCAGAAAAAGGCCTTTCTGACTCGAATTTTTCTGAACATTTTTGGCGGTAAAAGTCGCATAGTTCCCTCAATTCTGCTCCGATTTCGCTGAAACTTTCATTAGAAGTTAGATAAGACTCTCCTCTTTCCAACAATGTACACTTCTTTGGCGATTGGTTGGAAATTGGATGTAAAACAATCACAAAATATCACATAAAAGCCTCATTGACTCGAATTTTTTTGAAACTTTTTTTGGCGGTAAAAGTCCCATAGTTCCCTCAATTCTGCTCCGATTTCGCTGAAACTTTCATTTAAAGTTAGATAAGACTCTCCTCTTTCCAACAATGTACACTTCTTTGGCAATTGGTTGGAAATTGGATGTAAAACAATCACAAAATGTCAGAAAAAAGCCTTTCTGACTCGAATTTTTCTGAACATTTTTGGCGGTAAAAGTCCCATAGTTCCCTCAATTCTGCTCCGATTTCGCTGAAACTTTCATTAAAAGTTAGATAAGACTCTCCTCTTTCCAACAATGTACACTTCTTTGGCGATTGGTTGGAAATTGGATGTAAAACAATCACAAAATGTCAGAAAAAAGCCTTTCTGACTCGAATTTTTCTGAACATTTTTGGCGGTAAAAGTCGCATAGTTCCCTCAATTCTGCTCCGATTTCGCTGAAACTTTCATTAAAAGTTAGATAAGACTCTCCTCTTTTCAACAATGTACACTTCTTTGGCAATTGGTTGGAAATTGGATGTAAAACAATCACAAAATGTCAGAAAAAAGCCTTTCTGACTCGAATTTTTCTGAACATTTTTGGCGGTAAAAGTCCCATAGTTCCCTCAATTCTGCTCCGATTTCGCTGAAACTTTCATTAAAAGTTAGATAAGACTCTCCTCTTTCCAACAATGTACACTTCTTTGGCGATTGGTTGGAAATTGGATGTAAAACAATCACAAAATGTCAGAAAAAAGCCTTTCTGACTCGAATTTTTCTGAACATTTTTGGCGGTAAAAGTCGCATAGTTCCCTCAATTCTGCTCCGATTTCGCTGAAACTTTCATTAAAAGTTAGGTAAGACTCTCCTCTTTCCAACTGTGTACACTTCTTTGGCGATTGGTTGGAAATTGGATGTAAAACAATCACAAAATGTCAGAAAAAAGCCTTTCTGACTCGAATTTTTCTGAACATTTTTGGCGGTAAAAGTCCCATAGTTCCCTCAATTCTGCTCCGATTTCCCTGAAACTTTCATTAAAAGTTAGATAAGACTCTCCTCTTTCCAACAATGTACACTTCTTTGGCAATTGGTTGGAAATTGGATGTAAAACAATCACAAAATGTCACATAAAAGCCTCATTGACTCGAATTTTTTTGAAATTTTTTTTGGCGGTAAAAGTCCCATAGTTCCCTCAATTCTGCTCCGATTTCGCTGAAACTTTCATTAAAAGTTAGGTAAGACTCTCCTCTTTCCAACAATGTACACTTCTTTGGCAATTGGTTGGAAAATGGATGTAAAACAATCACAAAATGTCAGAAAAAGGCCTTTCTGACTCGAATTTTTCTGAACATTTTTGGCGGTAAAAGTCGCATAGTTCCCTCAATTCTGCTCCGATTTCGCTGAAACTTTCATTAGAAGTTAGATAAGACTCTCCTCTTTCCAACAATGTACACTTCTTTGGCGATTGGTTGGAAATTGGATGTAAAACAATCACAAAATGTCACATAAAAGCCTCATTGACTCGAATTTTTTTGAAACTTTTTTTGGCGGTAAAAGTCCCATAGTTCCCTCAATTCTGCTCCGATTTCGCTGAAACTTTCATTTAAAGTTAGATAAGACTCTCCTCTTTCCAACAATGTACACTTCTTTGGCAATTGGTTGGAAATTGGATGTAAAACAATCACAAAATGTCAGAAAAAAGCCTTTCTGACTCGAATTTTTCTGAACATTTTTGGCGGTAAAAGTCCCATAGTTCCCTCAATTCTGCTCCGATTTCGCTGAAACTTTCATTAAAAGTTAGATAAGACTCTCCTCTTTCCAACAATGTACACTTCTTTGGCAATTGGTTGGAAATTGGATGTAAAACAATCACAAAATGTCAGAAAAAAGCCTTTCTGACTCGAATTTTTCTGAACATTTTTGGCGGTAAAAGTCCCATAGTTCCCTCAATTCTGCTCCGATTTCGCTGAAACTTTCATTAAAAGTTAGATAAGGCTCTTTTCTTTCTAACAATGTACACTTCTTTGGCAATTGGTTGGAAATTGGATGTAAAACAATCACAAAATGTCAGAAAAAAGCCTTTCTGACTCGAATTTTTCTGAACATTTTTGGCGGTAAAAGTCGCATAGTTCCCTCAATTCTGCTCCGATTTCGCTGAAACTTTCATTAAAAGTTAGGTAGGACTCTCCTCTTTCCAACAATGTACACTTCTTTGGCAATTGGTTGGAAATTGGATGTAAAACAATCACAAAATGTCACATAAAAGCCTTTCTGACTCGAATTTTTCTGAACATTTTTGGCGGTAAAAGTCGCATAGTTCCCTCAATTCTGCTCCGATTTCGCTGAAACTTTCATTAAAAGTTAGATAAGACTCTCCTCTTTCCAACAATGTACACTTCTTTGGCGATTGGTTGGAAATTGGATGTAAAACAATCACAAAATGTCAGAAAAAAGCCTTTCTGACTCGAATTTTTCTGAACATTTTTGGCGGTAAAAGTCGCATAGTTCGCTCAATTCTGCTCCGATTTCGCTGAAACTTTCATTTAAAGTTAGATAAGACTCTCCTCTTTCCAACAATGTACACTTCTTTGGCAATTGGTTGGAAATTGGATGTAAAACAATCACAAAATGTCAGAAAAAAGCCTTTCTGACTCGAATTTTTCTGAACATTTTTGGCGGTAAAAGTCCCATAGTTCCCTCAATTCTGCTCCGATTTCGCTGAAACTTTCATTAAAAGTTAGATAAGACTCTCCTCTTTCCAACAATGTACACTTCTTTGGCGATTGGTTGGAAATTGGATGTAAAACAATCACAAAATGTCAGAAAAAAGCCTTTCTGACTCGAATTTTTCTGAACATTTTTGGCGGTAAAAGTCGCATAGTTCCCTCAATTCTGCTCCGATTTCGCTGAAACTTTCATTAAAAGTTAGATAAGACTCTCCTCTTTTCAACAATGTACACTTCTTTGGCAATTGGTTGGAAATTGGATGTAAAACAATCACAAAATGTCAGAAAAAAGCCTTTCTGACTCGAATTTTTCTGAACATTTTTTTTTGGCGGTAAAAGTCGCATAGTTCCCTCAATTCTACTCCGATTTCGCTGAAACTTTCATTAAAAGTTAGATAAGACTCTCCTCTTTTCAACAATGTACACTTCTTTGGCAATTGGTTGGAAATTGGATGTAAAACAATCACAAAATGTCAGAAAAAAGCCTTTCTGACTCGAATTTTTCTGAACATTTTTGGCGGTAAAAGTCCCATAGTTCCCTCAATTCTGCTCCGATTTCGCTGAAACTTTCATTAAAAGTTAGATAAGGCTCTTTTCTTTCTAACAATGTACACTTCTTTGGCAATTGGTTGGAAATTGGATGTAAAACAATCACAAAATGTCAGAAAAAAGCCTTTCTGACTCGAATTTTTCTGAACATTTTTGGCGGTAAAAGTCGCATAGTTCCCTCAATTCTGCTCCGATTTCGCTGAAACTTTCATTAAAAGTTAGGTAGGACTCTCCTCTTTCCAACAATGTACACTTCTTTGGCAATTGGTTGGAAATTGGATGTAAAACAATCACAAAATGTCAGAAAAAAGCCTTTCTGACTCGAATTTTTCTGAACATTTTTGGCGGTAAAAGTCGCATAGTTCCCTCAATTCTGCTCCGATTTCGCTGAAACTTTCATTAAAAGTTAGATAAGACTCTCCTCTTTCCAACAATGTACACTTCTTTGGCGATTGGTTGGAAATTGGATGTAAAACAATCACAAAATGTCAGAAAAAAGCCTTTCTGACTCGAATTTTTCTGAACATTTTTGGCGGTAAAAGTCGCATAGTTCCCTCAATTCTGCTCCGATTTCGCTGAAACTTTCATTAAAAGTTAGATAAGACTCTCCTCTTTCCAACAATGTACACTTCTTTGGCAATTGGTTGGAAATTGGATGTAAAACAATCACAAAATGTCAGAAAAAAGCCTTTCTGACTCGAATTTTTCTGAACATTTTTGGCGGTAAAAGTCGCATAGTTCGCTCAATTCTGCTCCGATTTCGCTGAAACTTTCATTAAAAGTTAGATAAGACTCTCCTCTTTCCAACAATGTACACTTCTTTGGCAATTGGTTGGAAATTGGATGTAAAACAATCACAAAATGTCAGAAAAAAGCCTTTCTGACTCGAATTTTTCTGAACATTTTTGGCGGTAAAAGTCGCATAGTTCGCTCAATTCTGCTCCGATTTCGCTGAAACTTTCATTAAAAGTTAGATAAGACTCTCCTCTTTCCAACAATGTACACTTCTTTGGCAATTGGTTGGAAATTGGATGTAAAACAATCACAAAATGTCAGAAAAAAGCCTTTCTGACTCGAATTTTTCTGAACATTTTTGGCGGTAAAAGTCCCATAGTTCCCTCAATTCTGCTCCGATTTCGCTGAAACTTTCATTAAAAGTTAGATAAGACTCTCTTCTTTCCAACAATGTACACTTCTTTGGCGATTGGTTGGAAATTGGATGTAAAACAATCACAAAATGTCAGAAAAAAGCCTTTCTGACTCGAATTTTTCTGAACATTTTTGGCGGTAAAAGTCCCATAGTTCCCTCAATTCTGCTCCGATTTCGCTGAAACTTTCATTAGAAGTTAGATAAGACTCTCCTCTTTCCAACAATGTACACTTCTTTGGCGATTGGTTGGAAATTGGATGTAAAACAATCACAAAATGTCAGAAAAAAGCCTTTCTGACTCGAATTTTTCTGAACATTTTTGGCGGTAAAAGTCGCATAGTTCCCTCAATTCTGCTCCGATTTCGCTGAAACTTTCATTAGAAGTTAGATAAGACTCTCCTCTTTCCAACAATGTACACTTCTTTGGCAATTGGTTGGAAATTGGATGTAAAACAATCACAAAATGTCAGAAAAAAGCCTCATTGACA
This sequence comes from Anastrepha obliqua, assembly GCF_027943255.1. Taxonomy (NCBI): domain Eukaryota; kingdom Metazoa; phylum Arthropoda; class Insecta; order Diptera; family Tephritidae; genus Anastrepha; species Anastrepha obliqua. The sequence goes on along the minus strand of NW_026562349.1, from coordinate 38,188 downwards.
CGAATTTTTTTGAAACTTTTTTTGGCGGTAAAAGTCCCATAGTTCCCTCAATTCTGCTCCGATTTCGCTGAAACTTTCATTAAAAGTTAGGTAAGACTCTCCTCTTTCCAACAATGTACACTGCTTTGGCAATTGGTTGGAAATTGGATGTAAAACAATCACAAAATGTCAGAAAAAAGCCTTTCTGACTCGAATTTTTCTGAACATTTTTGGCGGTAAAAGTCGCATAGTTCCCTCAATTCTGCTCCGATTTCGCTGAAACTTTCATTAAAAGTTAGATAAGACTCTCCTCTTTTCAACAATGTACACTTCTTTGGCAATTGGTTGGAAATTGGATGTAAAACAATCACAAAATGTCACATAAAAGCCTCATTGACTCGAATTTTTTTGAAATTTTTTTTGGCGGTAAAAGTCCCATAGTTCCCTCAATTCTGCTCCGATTTCGCTGAAACTTTCATTAAAAGTTAGGTAAGACTCTCCTCTTTCCAACAATGTACACTTCTTTGGCAATTGGTTGGAAATTGGATGTAAAACAATCACAAAATGTCAGAAAAAAGCCTTTCTGACTCGAATTTTTCTGAACATTTTTGGCGGTAAAAGTCGCATAGTTCCCTCAATTCTGCTCCGATTTCGCTGAAACTTTCATTAGAAGTTAGATAAGACTCTCCTCTTTCCAACAATGTACACTTCTTTGGCGATTGGTTGGAAATTGGATGTAAAACAATCACAAAATGTCAGAAAAAAGCCTTTCTGACTCGAATTTTTCTGAACATTTTTGGCGGTAAAAGTCGCATAGTTCCCTCAATTCTGCTCTGATTTCGCTGAAACTTTCAGTAGAAGTTAGATAAGACTCTCCTCTTTCTAACAATGTACACTTCTTTGGCGATTGGTTGGAAATTGGATGTAAAACAATCACCAAATGTCAGAAAAAAGCCTTTCTGACTCGAATTTTTCTGAACATTTTTGGCGGTAAAAGTCGCATAGTTCCCTCAATTCTGCTCCGATTTCGCTGAAACTTTCATTAAAAGTTAGATAAGACTCTCCTCTTTCCAACAATGTACACTTCTTTGGCGATTGGTTGGAAATTGGATGTAAAACAATCACAAAATGTCACATAAAAGCCTCATTGACTCGAATTTTTTTGAAACTTTTTTTGGCGGTAAAAGTCCCATAGTTCCCTCAATTCTGCTCCGATTTCGCTGAAACTTTCATTTAAAGTTAGATAAGACTCTCCTCTTTCCAACAATGTACACTTCTTTGGCGATTGGTTGGAAATTGGATGTAAAACAATCACAAAATGTCAGAAAAAAGCCTTTCTGACTCGAATTTTTCTGAACATTTTTGGCGGTAAAAGTCGCATAGTTCGCTCAATTCTGCTCCGATTTCGCTGAAACTTTCATTAAAAGTTAGATAAGACTCTCCTCTTTCCAACAATGTACACTTCTTTGGCAATTGGTTGGAAATTGGATGTAAAACAATCACAAAATGTCAGAAAAAAGCCTTTCTGACTCGAATTTTTCTGAACATTTTTGGCGGTAAAAGTCCCATAGTTCCCTCAATTCTGCTCCGATTTCGCTGAAACTTTCATTAAAAGTTAGATAAGACTCTCCTCTTTCCAACAATGTACACTTCTTTGGCGATTGGTTGGAAATTGGATGTAAAACAATCACAAAATGTCAGAAAAAAGCCTTTCTGACTCGAATTTTTCTGAACATTTTTGGCGGTAAAAGTCGCATAGTTCCCTCAATTCTGCTCCGATTTCGCTGAAACTTTCATTAAAAGTTAGGTAGGACTCTCCTCTTTCCAACAATGTACACTTCTTTGGCAATTGGTTGGAAATTGGATGTAAAACAATCACAAAATGTCAGAAAAAAGCCTTTCTGACTCGAATTTTTCTGAACATTTTTGGCGGTAAAAGTCGCATAGTTCGCTCAATTCTGCTCCGATTTCGCTGAAACTTTCATTAAAAGTTAGATAAGACTCTCCTCTTTCCAACAATGTACACTTCTTTGGCGATTGGTTGGAAATTGGATGTAAAACAATCACAAAATGTCACATAAAAGCCTCATTGACTCGAATTTTTTTGAAACTTTTTTTGGCGGTAAAAGTCCCATAGTTCCCTCAATTCTGCTCCGATTTCGCTGAAACTTTCATTAAAAGTTAGATAAGACTCTCCTCTTTCCAACAATGTACACTTCTTTGGCAATTGGTTGGAAATTGGATGTAAAACAATCACAAAATGTCAGAAAAAAGCCTTTCTGACTCGAATTTTTCTGAACATTTTTGGCGGTAAAAGTCGCATAGTTCGCTCAATTCTGCTCCGATTTCGCTGAAACTTTCATTAAAAGTTAGATAAGACTCTCCTCTTTCCAACAATGTACACTTCTTTGGCAATTGGTTGGAAATTGGATGTAAAACAATCACAAAATGTCAGAAAAAAGCCTTTCTGACTCGAATTTTTCTGAACATTTTTGGCGGTAAAAGTCCCATAGTTCCCTCAATTCTGCTCCGATTTCGCTGAAACTTTCATTAAAAGTTAGATAAGACTCTCCTCTTTCCAACAATGTACACTTCTTTGGCGATTGGTTGGAAATTGGATGTAAAACAATCACAAAATGTCAGAAAAAAGCCTTTCTGACTCGAATTTTTCTGAACATTTTTGGCGGTAAAAGTCGCATAGTTCCCTCAATTCTGCTCCGATTTCGCTGAAACTTTCATTAGAAGTTAGATAAGACTCTCCTCTTTCCAACAATGTACACTTCTTTGGCGATTGGTTGGAAATTGGATGTAAAACAATCACAAAATGTCAGAAAAAAGCCTTTCTGACTCGAATTTTTCTGAACATTTTTGGCGGTAAAAGTCGCATAGTTCCCTCAATTCTGCTCCGATTTCGCTGAAACTTTCATTAGAAGTTAGATAAGACTCTCCTCTTTCCAACAATGTACACTTCTTTGGCAATTGGTTGGAAATTGGATGTAAAACAATCACAAAATGTCAGAAAAAAGCCTCATTGACACGAATTTTTTTGAAACTTTTTTTGGCGGTAAAAGTCCCATAGTTCCCTCAATTCTGCTCCGATTTCGCTGAAACTTTCATTAAAAGTTAGGTAAGACTCTCCTCTTTCCAACAATGTACACTTCTTTGGCAATTGGTTGGAAATTGGATGTAAAACAATCACAAAATGTCAGAAAAAAGCCTTTCTGACTCGAATTTTTCTGAACATTTTTGGCGGTAAAAGTCGCATAGTTCCCTCAATTCTGCTCCGATTTCGCTGAAACTTTCATTAAAAGTTAGATAAGACTCTCCTCTTTTCAACAATGTACACTTCTTTGGCAATTGGTTGGAAATTGGATGTAAAACAATCACAAAATGTCAGAAAAAAGCCTTTCTGACTCGAATTTTTCTGAACATTTTTGGCGGTAAAAGTCCCATAGTTCCCTCAATTCTGCTCCGATTTCGCTGAAACTTTCATTAAAAGTTAGATAAGGCTCTCTTCTTTCTAACAATGTACACTTCTTTGGCAATTGGTTGGAAATTGGATGTAAAACAATCACAAAATGTCAGAAAAAAGCCTTTCTGACTCGAATTTTTCTGAACATTTTTGGCGGTAAAAGTCGCATAGTTCCCTCAATTCTGCTCCGATTTCGCTGAAACTTTCATTAAAAGTTAGGTAGGACTCTCCTCTTTCCAACAATGTACACTTCTTTGGCAATTGGTTGGAAATTGGATGTAAAACAATCACAAAATGTCAGAAAAAAGCCTTTCTGACTCGAATTTTTCTGAACATTTTTGGCGGTAAAAGTCGCATAGTTCCCTCAATTCTGCTCCGATTTCGCTGAAACTTTCATTAAAAGTTAGGTAGGACTCTCCTCTTTCCAACAATGTACACTTCTTTGGCAATTGGTTGGAAATTGGATGTAAAACAATCACAAAATGTCAGAAAAAAGCCTTTCTGACTCGAATTTTTCTGAACATTTTTGGCGGTAAAAGTCGCATAGTTCCCTCAATTCTGCTCCGATTTCGCTGAAACTTTCATTAAAAGTTAGATAAGACTCTCCTCTTTTCAACAATGTACACTTCTTTGGCAATTGGTTGGAAATTGGATGTAAAACAATCACAAAATGTCAGAAAAAAGCCTTTCTGACTCGAATTTTTCTGAACATTTTTGGCGGTAAAAGTCCCATAGTTCCCTCAATTCTGCTCCGATTTCGCTGAAACTTTCATTAAAAGTTAGATAAGGCTCTCTTCTTTCTAACAATGTACACTTCTTTGGCAATTGGTTGGAAATTGGATGTAAAACAATCACAAAATGTCAGAAAAAAGCCTTTCTGACTCGAATTTTTCTGAACATTTTTGGCGGTAAAAGTCGCATAGTTCCCTCAATTCTGCTCCGATTTCGCTGAAACTTTCATTAAAAGTTAGGTAGGACTCTCCTCTTTCCAACAATGTACACTTCTTTGGCAATTGGTTGGAAATTGGATGTAAAACAATCACAAAATGTCAGAAAAAAGCCTTTCTGACTCGAATTTTTCTGAACATTTTTGGCGGTAAAAGTCGCATAGTTCCCTCAATTCTGCTCCGATTTCGCTGAAACTTTCATTAAAAGTTAGATAAGACTCTCCTCTTTCCAACAATGTACACTTCTTTGGCGATTGGTTGGAAATTGGATGTAAAACAATCACAAAATGTCAGAAAAAAGCCTTTCTGACTCGAATTTTTCTGAACATTTTTGGCGGTAAAAGTCGCATAGTTCCCTCAATTCTGCTCCGATTTCGCTGAAACTTTCATTAAAAGTTAGATAAGACTCTCCTCTTTCCAACAATGTACACTTCTTTGGCGATTGGTTGGAAATTGGATGTAAAACAATCACAAAATGTCAGAAAAAAGCCTTTCTGACTCGAATTTTTCTGAACATTTTTGGCGGTAAAAGTCCCATAGTTCCCTCAATTCTGCTCCGATTTCGCTGAAACTTTCATTAAAAGTTAGATAAGGCTCTCTTCTTTCTAACAATGTACACTTCTTTGGCAATTGGTTGGAAATTGGATGTAAAACAATCACAAAATGTCAGAAAAAAGCCTTTCTGACTCGAATTTTTCTGAACATTTTTGGCGGTAAAAGTCGCATAGTTCCCTCAATTCTGCTCCGATTTCGCTGAAACTTTCATTAAAAGTTAGATAAGACTCTCCTCTTTCCAACAATGTACACTTCTTTGGCGATTGGTTGGAAATTGGATGTAAAACAATCACAAAATGTCAGAAAAAAGCCTTTCTGACTCGAATTTTTCTGAACATTTTTGGCGGTAAAAGTCGCATAGTTCGCTCAATTCTGCTCCGATTTCGCTGAAACTTTCATTAAAAGTTAGATAAGACTCTCCTCTTTCCAACAATGTACACTTCTTTGGCAATTGGTTGGAAATTGGATGTAAAACAATCACAAAATGTCAGAAAAAAGCCTTTCTGACTCGAATTTTTCTGAACATTTTTGGCGGTAAAAGTCCCATAGTTCCCTCAATTCTGCTCCGATTTCGCTGAAACTTTCATTAAAAGTTAGATAAGGCTCTCTTCTTTCTAACAATGTACACTTCTTTGGCAATTGGTTGGAAATTGGATGTAAAACAATCACAAAATGTCAGAAAAAAGCCTTTCTGACTCGAATTTTTCTGAACATTTTTGGCGGTAAAAGTCGCATAGTTCCCTCAATTCTGCTCCGATTTCGCTGAAACTTTCATTAAAAGTTAGATAAGACTCTCCTCTTTCCAACAATGTACACTTCTTTGGCGATTGGTTGGAAATTGGATGTAAAACAATCACAAAATGTCAGAAAAAAGCCTTTCTGACTCGAATTTTTCTGAACATTTTTGGCGGTAAAAGTCGCATAGTTCGCTCAATTCTGCTCCGATTTCGCTGAAACTTTCATTAAAAGTTAGATAAGACTCTCCTCTTTCCAACAATGTACACTTCTTTGGCAATTGGTTGGAAATTGGATGTAAAACAATCACAAAATGTCAGAAAAAAGCCTTTCTGACTCGAATTTTTCTGAACATTTTTGGCGGTAAAAGTCCCATAGTTCCCTCAATTCTGCTCCGATTTCGCTGAAACTTTCATTAAAAGTTAGATAAGACTCTCCTCTTTCCAACAATGTACACTTCTTTGGCGATTGGTTGGAAATTGGATGTAAAACAATCACAAAATGTCAGAAAAAAGCCTTTCTGACTCGAATTTTTCTGAACATTTTTGGCGGTAAAAGTCGCATAGTTCCCTCAATTCTGCTCCGATTTCGCTGAAACTTTCATTAGAAGTTAGATAAGACTCTCCTCTTTCCAACAATGTACACTTCTTTGGCGATTGGTTGGAAATTGGATGTAAAACAATCACAAAATGTCAGAAAAAAGCCTTTCTGACTCGAATTTTTCTGAACATTTTTGGCGGTAAAAGTCGCATAGTTCCCTCAATTCTGCTCCGATTTCGCTGAAACTTTCATTAGAAGTTAGATAAGACTCTCCTCTTTCCAACAATGTACACTTCTTTGGCAATTGGTTGGAAATTGGATGTAAAACAATCACAAAATGTCAGAAAAAAGCCTCATTGACACGAATTTTTTTGAAACTTTTTTTGGCGGTAAAAGTCCCATAGTTCCCTCAATTCTGCTCCGATTTCGCTGAAACTTTCATTAAAAGTTAGGTAAGACTCTCCTCTTTCCAACAATGTACACTTCTTTGGCAATTGGTTGGAAATTGGATGTAAAACAATCACAAAATGTCAGAAAAAAGCCTTTCTGACTCGAATTTTTCTGAACATTTTTGGCGGTAAAAGTCGCATAGTTCCCTCAATTCTGCTCCGATTTCGCTGAAACTTTCATTAAAAGTTAGATAAGACTCTCCTCTTTTCAACAATGTACACTTCTTTGGCAATTGGTTGGAAATTGGATGTAAAACAATCACAAAATGTCAGAAAAAAGCCTTTCTGACTCGAATTTTTCTGAACATTTTTGGCGGTAAAAGTCGCATAGTTCCCTCAATTCTGCTCCGATTTCGCTGAAACTTTCATTAAAAGTTAGATAAGACTCTCCTCTTTCCAACAATGTACACTTCTTTGGCGATTGGTTGGAAATTGGATGTAAAACAATCACAAAATGTCAGAAAAAAGCCTTTCTGACTCGAATTTTTCTGAACATTTTTGGCGGTAAAAGTCGCATAGTTCCCTCAATTCTGCTCCGATTTCGCTGAAACTTTCATTAAAAGTTAGATAAGACTCTCCTCTTTCCAACAATGTACACTTCTTTGGCGATTGGTTGGAAATTGGATGTAAAACAATCACAAAATGTCAGAAAAAAGCCTTTCTGACTCGAATTTTTCTGAACATTTTTGGCGGTAAAAGTCGCATAGTTCCCTCAATTCTGCTCCGATTTCGCTGAAACTTTCATTAGAAGTTAGATAAGACTCTCCTCTTTCCAACAATGTACACTTCTTTGGCGATTGGTTGGAAATTGGATGTAAAACAATCACAAAATGTCAGAAAAAAGCCTTTCTGACTCGAATTTTTCTGAACATTTTTGGCGGTAAAAGTCGCATAGTTCCCTCAATTCTGCTCCGATTTCGCTGAAACTTTCATTAGAAGTTAGATAAGACTCTCCTCTTTCCAACAATGTACACTTCTTTGGCAATTGGTTGGAAATTGGATGTAAAACAATCACAAAATGTCAGAAAAAAGCCTCATTGACACGAATTTTTTTGAAACTTTTTTTGGCGGTAAAAGTCCCATAGTTCCCTCAATTCTGCTCCGATTTCGCTGAAACTTTCATTAAAAGTTAGGTAAGACTCTCCTCTTTCCAACAATGTACACTTCTTTGGCAATTGGTTGGAAATTGGATGTAAAACAATCACAAAATGTCAGAAAAAAGCCTTTCTGACTCGAATTTTTCTGAACATTTTTGGCGGTAAAAGTCGCATAGTTCCCTCAATTCTGCTCCGATTTCGCTGAAACTTTCATTAAAAGTTAGATAAGACTCTCCTCTTTTCAACAATGTACACTTCTTTGGCGATTGGTTGGAAATTGGATGTAAAACAATCACAAAATGTCAGAAAAAAGCCTTTCTGACTCGAATTTTTCTGAACATTTTTGGCGGTAAAAGTCGCATAGTTCCCTCAATTCTGCTCCGATTTCGCTGAAACTTTCATTAGAAGTTAGATAAGACTCTCCTCTTTCCAACAATGTACACTTCTTTGGCGATTGGTTGGAAATTGGATGTAAAACAATCACAAAATGTCAGAAAAAAGCCTTTCTGACTCGAATTTTTCTGAACATTTTTGGCGGTAAAAGTCGCATAGTTCCCTCAATTCTGCTCCGATTTCGCTGAAACTTTCATTAGAAGTTAGATAAGACTCTCCTCTTTCCAACAATGTACACTTCTTTGGCAATTGGTTGGAAATTGGATGTAAAACAATCACAAAATGTCAGAAAAAAGCCTCATTGACACGAATTTTTTTGAAACTTTTTTTGGCGGTAAAAGTCCCATAGTTCCCTCAATTCTGCTCCGATTTCGCTGAAACTTTCATTAAAAGTTAGGTAAGACTCTCCTCTTTCCAACAATGTACACTTCTTTGGCAATTGGTTGGAAATTGGATGTAAAACAATCACAAAATGTCAGAAAAAAGCCTTTCTGACTCGAATTTTTCTGAACATTTTTGGCGGTAAAAGTCGCATAGTTCCCTCAATTCTGCTCCGATTTCGCTGAAACTTTCATTAAAAGTTAGATAAGACTCTCCTCTTTTCAACAATGTACACTTCTTTGGCAATTGGTTGGAAATTGGATGTAAAACAATCACAAAATGTCAGAAAAAAGCCTTTCTGACTCGAATTTTTCTGAACATTTTCGGCGGTAAAAGTCGCATAGTTCCCTCAATTCTGCTCCGATTTCGCTGAAACTTTCATTAGAAGTTAGATAAGACTCTCCTCTTTCCAACAATGTACACTTCTTTGGCGATTGGTTGGAAATTGGATGTAAAACAATCACAAAATGTCAGAAAAAAGCCTTTCTGACTCGAATTTTTCTGAACATTTTTGGCGGTAAAAGTCGCATAGTTCCCTCAATTCTGCTCCGATTTCGCTGAAACTTTCATTAGAAGTTAGATAAGACTCTCCTCTTTCCAACAATGTACACTTCTTTGGCAATTGGTTGGAAATTGGATGTAAAACAATCACAAAATGTCAGAAAAAAGCCTCATTGACACGAATTTTTTTGAAACTTTTTTTGGCGGTAAAAGTCCCATAGTTCCCTCAATTCTGCTCCGATTTCGCTGAAACTTTCATTAAAAGTTAGGTAAGACTCTCCTCTTTCCAACAATGTACACTTCTTTGGCAATTGGTTGGAAATTGGATGTAAAACAATCACAAAATGTCAGAAAAAAGCCTTTCTGACTCGAATTTTTCTGAACATTTTTGGCGGTAAAAGTCGCATAGTTCCCTCAATTCTGCTCCGATTTCGCTGAAACTTTCATTAAAAGTTAGATAAGACTCTCCTCTTTTCAACAATGTACACTTCTTTGGCAATTGGTTGGAAATTGGATGTAAAACAATCACAAAATGTCAGAAAAAAGCCTTTCTGACTCGAATTTTTCTGAACATTTTTGGCGGTAAAAGTCGCATAGTTCCCTCAATTCTGCTCCGATTTCGCTGAAACTTTCATTAAAAGTTAGATAAGACTCTCCTCTTTCCAACAATGTACACTTCTTTGGCGATTGGTTGGAAATTGGATGTAAAACAATCACAAAATGTCAGAAAAAAGCCTTTCTGACTCGAATTTTTCTGAACATTTTTGGCGGTAAAAGTCGCATAGTTCCCTCAATTCTGCTCCGATTTCGCTGAAACTTTCATTAAAAGTTAGATAAGACTCTCCTCTTTCCAACAATGTACACTTCTTTGGCGATTGGTTGGAAATTGGATGTAAAACAATCACAAAATGTCAGAAAAAAGCCTTTCTGACTCGAATTTTTCTGAACATTTTTGGCGGTAAAAGTCGCATAGTTCCCTCAATTCTGCTCCGATTTCGCTGAAACTTTCATTAGAAGTTAGATAAGACTCTCCTCTTTCCAACAATGTACACTTCTTTGGCGATTGGTTGGAAATTGGATGTAAAACAATCACAAAATGTCAGAAAAAAGCCTTTCTGACTCGAATTTTTCTGAACATTTTTGGCGGTAAAAGTCGCATAGTTCCCTCAATTCTGCTCCGATTTCGCTGAAACTTTCATTAGAAGTTAGATAAGACTCTCCTCTTTCCAACAATGTACACTTCTTTGGCAATTGGTTGGAAATTGGATGTAAAACAATCACAAAATGTCAGAAAAAAGCCTCATTGACACGAATTTTTTTGAAACTTTTTTTGGCGGTAAAAGTCCCATAGTTCCCTCAATTCTGCTCCGATTTCGCTGAAACTTTCATTAAAAGTTAGGTAAGACTCTCCTCTTTCCAACAATGTACACTTCTTTGGCAATTGGTTGGAAATTGGATGTAAAACAATCACAAAATGTCAGAAAAAAGCCTTTCTGACTCGAATTTTTCTGAACATTTTTGGCGGTAAAAGTCGCATAGTTCCCTCAATTCTGCTCCGATTTCGCTGAAACTTTCATTAAAAGTTAGATAAGACTCTCCTCTTTTCAACAATGTACACTTCTTTGGCGATTGGTTGGAAATTGGATGTAAAACAATCACAAAATGTCAGAAAAAAGCCTTTCTGACTCGAATTTTTCTGAACATTTTTGGCGGTAAAAGTCGCATAGTTCCCTCAATTCTGCTCCGATTTCGCTGAAACTTTCATTAGAAGTTAGATAAGACTCTCCTCTTTCCAACAATGTACACTTCTTTGGCGATTGGTTGGAAATTGGATGTAAAACAATCACAAAATGTCAGAAAAAAGCCTTTCTGACTCGAATTTTTCTGAACATTTTTGGCGGTAAAAGTCGCATAGTTCCCTCAATTCTGCTCCGATTTCGCTGAAACTTTCATTAGAAGTTAGATAAGACTCTCCTCTTTCCAACAATGTACACTTCTTTGGCAATTGGTTGGAAATTGGATGTAAAACAATCACAAAATGTCAGAAAAAAGCCTCATTGACACGAATTTTTTTGAAACTTTTTTTGGCGGTAAAAGTCCCATAGTTCCCTCAATTCTGCTCCGATTTCGCTGAAACTTTCATTAAAAGTTAGGTAAGACTCTCCTCTTTCCAACAATGTACACTTCTTTGGCAATTGGTTGGAAATTGGATGTAAAACAATCACAAAATGTCAGAAAAAAGCCTTTCTGACTCGAATTTTTCTGAACATTTTTGGCGGTAAAAGTCGCATAGTTCCCTCAATTCTGCTCCGATTTCGCTGAAACTTTCATTAAAAGTTAGATAAGACTCTCCTCTTTTCAACAATGTACACTTCTTTGGCAATTGGTTGGAAATTGGATGTAAAACAATCACAAAATGTCAGAAAAAAGCCTTTCTGACTCGAATTTTTCTGAACATTTTCGGCGGTAAAAGTCCCATAGTTCCCTCAATTCTGCTCCGATTTCGCTGAAACTTTCATTAGAAGTTAGATAAGACTCTCCTCTTTCCAACAATGTACACTTCTTTGGCGATTGGTTGGAAATTGGATGTAAAACAATCACAAAATGTCAGAAAAAAGCCTTTCTGACTCGAATTTTTCTGAACATTTTTGGCGGTAAAAGTCGCATAGTTCCCTCAATTCTGCTCCGATTTCGCTGAAACTTTCATTAGAAGTTAGATAAGACTCTCCTCTTTCCAACAATGTACACTTCTTTGGCAATTGGTTGGAAATTGGATGTAAAACAATCACAAAATGTCAGAAAAAAGCCTCATTGACACGAATTTTTTTGAAACTTTTTTTGGCGGTAAAAGTCCCATAGTTCCCTCAATTCTGCTCCGATTTCGCTGAAACTTTCATTAAAAGTTAGGTAAGACTCTCCTCTTTCCAACAATGTACACTGCTTTGGCAATTGGTTGGAAATTGGATGTAAAACAATCACAAAATGTCAGAAAAAAGCCTTTCTGACTCGAATTTTTCTGAACATTTTTGGCGGTAAAAGTCGCATAGTTCCCTCAATTCTGCTCCGATTTCGCTGAAACTTTCATTAAAAGTTAGATAAGACTCTCCTCTTTTCAACAATGTACACTTCTTTGGCAATTGGTTGGAAATTGGATGTAAAACAATCACAAAATGTCACATAAAAGCCTCATTGACTCGAATTTTTTTGAAATTTTTTTTGGCGGTAAAAGTCCCATAGTTCCCTCAATTCTGCTCCGATTTCGCTGAAACTTTCATTAAAAGTTAGGTAAGACTCTCCTCTTTCCAACAATGTACACTTCTTTGGCAATTGGTTGGAAATTGGATGTAAAACAATCACAAAATGTCAGAAAAAAGCCTTTCTGACTCGAATTTTTCTGAACATTTTTGGCGGTAAAAGTCGCATAGTTCCCTCAATTCTGCTCCGATTTCGCTGAAACTTTCATTAGAAGTTAGATAAGACTCTCCTCTTTCCAACAATGTACACTTCTTTGGCGATTGGTTGGAAATTGGATGTAAAACAATCACAAAATGTCAGAAAAAAGCCTTTCTGACTCGAATTTTTCTGAACATTTTTGGCGGTAAAAGTCGCATAGTTCCCTCAATTCTGCTCTGATTTCGCTGAAACTTTCAGTAGAAGTTAGATAAGACTCTCCTCTTTCTAACAATGTACACTTCTTTGGCGATTGGTTGGAAATTGGATGTAAAACAATCACCAAATGTCAGAAAAAAGCCTTTCTGACTCGAATTTTTCTGAACATTTTTGGCGGTAAAAGTCGCATAGTTCCCTCAATTCTGCTCCGATTTCGCTGAAACTTTCATTAAAAGTTAGATAAGACTCTCCTCTTTCCAACAATGTACACTTCTTTGGCGATTGGTTGGAAATTGGATGTAAAACAATCACAAAATGTCACATAAAAGCCTCATTGACTCGAATTTTTTTGAAACTTTTTTTGGCGGTAAAAGTCCCATAGTTCCCTCAATTCTGCTCCGATTTCGCTGAAACTTTCATTTAAAGTTAGATAAGACTCTCCTCTTTCCAACAATGTACACTTCTTTGGCGATTGGTTGGAAATTGGATGTAAAACAATCACAAAATGTCAGAAAAAAGCCTTTCTGACTCGAATTTTTCTGAACATTTTTGGCGGTAAAAGTCGCATAGTTCGCTCAATTCTGCTCCGATTTCGCTGAAACTTTCATTAAAAGTTAGATAAGACTCTCCTCTTTCCAACAATGTACACTTCTTTGGCAATTGGTTGGAAATTGGATGTAAAACAATCACAAAATGTCAGAAAAAAGCCTTTCTGACTCGAATTTTTCTGAACATTTTTGGCGGTAAAAGTCCCATAGTTCCCTCAATTCTGCTCCGATTTCGCTGAAACTTTCATTAAAAGTTAGATAAGACTCTCCTCTTTCCAACAATGTACACTTCTTTGGCGATTGGTTGGAAATTGGATGTAAAACAATCACAAAATGTCAGAAAAAAGCCTTTCTGACTCGAATTTTTCTGAACATTTTTTGGCGGTAAAAGTCGCATAGTTCCCTCAATTCTACTCCGATTTCGCTGAAACTTTCATTAAAAGTTAGATAAGACTCTCCTCTTTTCAACAATGTACACTTCTTTGGCAATTGGTTGGAAATTGGATGTAAAACAATCACAAAATGTCAGAAAAAAGCCTTTCTGACTCGAATTTTTCTGAACATTTTTGGCGGTAAAAGTCCCATAGTTCCCTCAATTCTGCTCCGATTTCGCTGAAACTTTCATTAAAAGTTAGATAAGGCTCTTTTCTTTCTAACAATGTACACTTCTTTGGCAATTGGTTGGAAATTGGATGTAAAACAATCACAAAATGTCAGAAAAAAGCCTTTCTGACTCGAATTTTTCTGAACATTTTTGGCGGTAAAAGTCGCATAGTTCCCTCAATTCTGCTCCGATTTCGCTGAAACTTTCATTAAAAGTTAGGTAGGACTCTCCTCTTTCCAACAATGTACACTTCTTTGGCAATTGGTTGGAAATTGGATGTAAAACAATCACAAAATGTCAGAAAAAAGCCTTTCTGACTCGAATTTTTCTGAACATTTTTGGCGGTAAAAGTCGCATAGTTCCCTCAATTCTGCTCCGATTTCGCTGAAACTTTCATTAAAAGTTAGATAAGACTCTCCTCTTTCCAACAATGTACACTTCTTTGGCGATTGGTTGGAAATTGGATGTAAAACAATCACAAAATGTCACATAAAAGCCTCATTGACTCGAATTTTTTGAAACTTTTTTTGGCGGTAAAAGTCCCATAGTTCCCTCAATTCTGCTCCGATTTCGCTGAAACTTTCATTAAAAGTTAGATAAGACTCTCCTCTTTCCAACAATGTACACTTCTTTGGCAATTGGTTGGAAATTGGATGTAAAACAATCACAAAATGTCAGAAAAAAGCCTTTCTGACTCGAATTTTTCTGAACATTTTTGGCGGTAAAAGTCGCATAGTTCGCTCAATTCTGCTCCGATTTCGCTGAAACTTTCATTAAAAGTTAGATAAGACTCTCCTCTTTCCAACAATGTACACTTCTTTGGCAATTGGTTGGAAATTGGATGTAAAACAATCACAAAATGTCAGAAAAAAAGCCTTTCTGACTCGAATTTTTCTGAACATTTTTGGCGGTAAAAGTCCCATAGTTCCCTCAATTCTGCTCCGATTTCGCTGAAACTTTCATTAAAAGTTAGATAAGACTCTCCTCTTTCCAACAATGTACACTTCTTTGGCGATTGGTTGGAAATTGGATGTAAAACAATCACAAAATGTCAGAAAAAAGCCTTTCTGACTCGAATTTTTCTGAACATTTTTGGCGGTAAAAGTCGCATAGTTCCCTCAATTCTGCTCCGATTTCGCTGAAACTTTCATTAGAAGTTAGATAAGACTCTCCTCTTTCCAACAATGTACACTTCTTTGGCGATTGGTTGGAAATTGGATGTAAAACAATCACAAAATGTCAGAAAAAAGCCTTTCTGACTCGAATTTTTCTGAACATTTTTGGCGGTAAAAGTCGCATAGTTCCCTCAATTCTGCTCCGATTTCGCTGAAACTTTCATTAGAAGTTAGATAAGACTCTCCTCTTTCCAACAATGTACACTTCTTTGGCAATTGGTTGGAAATTGGATGTAAAACAATCACAAAATGTCAGAAAAAAGCCTCATTGACACGAATTTTTTTGAAACTTTTTTTGGCGGTAAAAGTCCCATAGTTCCCTCAATTCTGCCTCCGATTTCGCTGAAACTTTCATTAAAAGTTAGGTAAGACTCTCCTCTTTCCAACAATGTACACTTCTTTGGCAATTGGTTGGAAATTGGATGTAAAACAATCACAAAATGTCAGAAAAAAGCCTTTCTGACTCGAATTTTTCTGAACATTTTTGGCGGTAAAAGTCGCATAGTTCCCTCAATTCTGCTCCGATTTCGCTGAAACTTTCATTAAAAGTTAGATAAGACTCTCCTCTTTTCAACAATGTACACCTCTTTGGCAATTGGTTGGAAATTGGATGTAAAACAATCACAAAATGTCAGAAAAAAGCCTTTCTGACTCGAATTTTTCTGAACATTTTTGGCGGTAAAAGTCCCATAGTTCCCTCAATTCTGCTCCGATTTCGCTGAAACTTTCATTAAAAGTTAGATAAGGCTCTCTTCTTTCTAACAATGTACACTTCTTTGGCAATTGGTTGGAAATTGGATGTAAAACAATCACAAAATGTCAGAAAAAAGCCTTTCTGACTCGAATTTTTCTGAACATTTTTGGCGGTAAAAGTCGCATAGTTCCCTCAATTCTGCTCCGATTTCGCTGAAACTTTCATTAAAAGTTAGGTAGGACTCTCCTCTTTCCAACAATGTACACTTCTTTGGCAATTGGTTGGAAATTGGATGTAAAACAATCACAAAATGTCAGAAAAAAGCCTTTCTGACTCGAATTTTTCTGAACATTTTTGGCGGTAAAAGTCGCATAGTTCCCTCAATTCTGCTCCGATTTCGCTGAAACTTTCATTAAAAGTTAGATAAGACTCTCCTCTTTCCAACAATGTACACTTCTTTGGCGATTGGTTGGAAATTGGATGTAAAACAATCACAAAATATCAGAAAAAAGCCTTTCTGACTCGAATTTTTCTGAACATTTTTGGCGGTAAAAGTCGCATAGTTCCCTCAATTCTGCTCCGATTTCGCTGAAACTTTCATTAAAAGTTAGATAAGACTCTCCTCTTTCCAACAATGTACACTTCTTTGGCGATTGGTTGGAAATTGGATGTAAAACAATCACAAAATGTCAGAAAAAAGCCTTTCTGACTCGAATTTTTCTGAACATTTTTGGCGGTAAAAGTCCCATAGTTCCCTCAATTCTGCTCCGATTTCGCTGAAACTTTCATTAAAAGTTAGATAAGGCTCTCTTCTTTCTAACAATGTACACTTCTTTGGCAATTGGTTGGAAATTGGATGTAAAACAATCACAAAATGTCAGAAAAAAAGCCTTTCTGACTCGAATTTTTCTGAACATTTTTGGCGGTAAAAGTCGCATAGTTCCCTCAATTCTGCTCCGATTTCGCTGAAACTTTATTAAAAGTTAGATAAGACTCTCCTCTTTCCAACAATGTACACTTCTTTGGCGATTGGTTGGAAATTGGATGTAAAACAATCACAAAATGTCAGAAAAAAGCCTTTCTGACTCGAATTTTTCTGAACATTTTTGGCGGTAAAAGTCGCATAGTTCGCTCAATTCTGCTCCGATTTCGCTGAAACTTTCATTAAAAGTTAGATAAGACTCTCCTCTTTCCAACAATGTACACTTCTTTGGCAATTGGTTGGAAATTGGATGTAAAACAATCACAAAATGTCAGAAAAAAGCCTTTCTGACTCGAATTTTTCTGAACATTTTTGGCGGTAAAAGTCCCATAGTTCCCTCAATTCTGCTCCGATTTCGCTGAAACTTTCATTAAAAGTTAGATAAGGCTCTCTTCTTTCTAACAATGTACACTCCTTTGGGCAATTGGTTGGAAATTGGATGTAAAACAATCACAAAATGTCAGAAAAAAGCCTTTCTGACTCGAATTTTTCTGAACATTTTTGGCGGTAAAAGTCGCATAGTTCCCTCAATTCTGCTCCGATTTCGCTGAAACTTTCATTAAAAGTTAGATAAGACTCTCCTCTTTCCAACAATGTACACTTCTTTGGCGATTGGTTGGAAATTGGATGTAAAACAATCACAAAATGTCAGAAAAAAGCCTTTCTGACTCGAATTTTTCTGAACATTTTTGGCGGTAAAAGTCGCATAGTTCGCTCAATTCTGCTCCGATTTCGCTGAAACTTTCATTAAAAGTTAGATAAGACTCTCCTCTTTCCAACAATGTACACTTCTTTGGCAATTGGTTGGAAATTGGATGTAAAACAATCACAAAATGTCAGAAAAAAGCCTTTCTGACTCGAATTTTTCTGAACATTTTTGGCGGTAAAAGTCCCATAGTTCCCTCAATTCTGCTCCGATTTCGCTGAAACTTTCATTAAAAGTTAGATAAGACTCTCCTCTTTCCAACAATGGACACTTCTTTGGCGATTGGTTGGAAATTGGATGTAAAACAATCACAAAATGTCAGAAAAAAGCCTTTCTGACTCGAATTTTTCTGAACATTTTTGGCGGTAAAAGTCGCATAGTTCCCTCAATTCTGCTCCCCGATTTCGCTGAAACTTTCATTAGAAGTTAGGTAAGACTCTCCTCTTTCCAACAATGTACACTTCGTTGGCAATTGGTTGGAAATTGGATGTAAAACAATCACAAAATGTCAGAAAAAAGCCTCATTGACTCGAATTTTTTTGAAACTTTTTTTGGCGGTAAAAGTCCCATAGTTCCCTCAATTCTGCTCCGATTTCGCTGAAACTTTCATTAGAAGTTAGATAAGACTCTCCTCTTTCCAACAATGTACACTTCGTTGGCAATTGGTTGGAAATTGGATGTAAAACAATCACAAAATGTCAGAAAAAAGCCTCATTGACTCGAATTTTTTTGAAACTTTTTTTGGCGGTAAAAGTCCCATAGTTCCCTCAATTCTGCTCCGATTTCGCTGAAACTTTCATTAGAAGTTAGGTAAGACTCTCCTCTTTCCAACAATGTACACTTCGTTGGCAATTGGTTGGAAATTGGATGTAAAACAATCACAAAATGTCAGAAAAAAGCCTTTCTGACTCGAATTTTTCTGAACATTTTTGGCGGTAAAAGTCCCATAGTTCCCTCAATTCTGCTCCGATTTCGCTGAAACTTTCATTAAAAGTTAGATAAGACTCTCCTCTTTCCAACAATGTACACTTCTTTGGCAATTGGTTGGAAATTGGATGTAAAACAATCACAAAATGTCAGAAAAAAGCCTTTCTGACTCGAATTTTTCTGAACATTTTTGGCGGTAAAAGTCCCATAGTTCCCTCAATTCTGCTCCGATTTCGCTGAAACTTTCATTAAAAGTTAGATAAGACTCTCCTCTTTCCAACAATGTACACTTCTTTGGCGATTGGTTGGAAATTGGATGTAAAACAATCACAAAATGTCAGAAAAAAGCCTTTCTGACTCGAATTTTTCTGAACATTTTTGGCGGTAAAAGTCGCATAGTTCGCTCAATTCTGCTCCGATTTCGCTGAAACTTTCATTAAAAGTTAGATAGGACTCTCCTCTTTCCAACAATGTACACTTCTTTGGCAATTGGTTGGAAATTGGATGTAAAACAATCACAAAATATCAGAAAAAAGCCTTTCTGACTCGAATTTTTCTGAACATTTTTGGCGGTAAAAGTCCCATAGTTCCCTCAATTCTGCTCCGATTTCGCTGAAACTTTCATTAAAAGTTAGATAAGACTCTCCTCTTTCCAACAATGTACACTTCTTTGGCGATTGGTTGGAAATTGGATGTAAAACAATCACAAAATGTCAGAAAAAAGCCTTTCTGACTCGAATTTTTCTGAACATTTTTGGCGGTAAAAGTCGCATAGTTCCCTCAATTCTGC
The DNA here is from genome assembly GCF_027943255.1 of Anastrepha obliqua. Classification (NCBI taxonomy): domain Eukaryota; kingdom Metazoa; phylum Arthropoda; class Insecta; order Diptera; family Tephritidae; genus Anastrepha; species Anastrepha obliqua. The sequence continues at coordinate 19,104 of NW_026562349.1, read as the reverse complement.
TCCGATTTCGCTGAAACTTTCATTAAAAGTTAGATAAGACTCTCCTCTTTCCAACAATGTACACTTCTTTGGCGATTGGTTGGAAATTGGATGTAAAACAATCACAAAATGTCAGAAAAAAGCCTTTCTGACTCGAATTTTTCTGAACATTTTTGGCGGTAAAAGTCGCATAGTTCCCTCAATTCTGCTCCGATTTCGCTGAAACTTTCATTGTAAGTTAGATAAGGCTCTCCTCTTTCCAACAATGTACACTTCTTTGGCAATTGGTTGGAAATTGGATGTAAAACAATCACAAAATGTCAGAAAAAAGCCTCATTGACACGAATTTTTTTGAAACTTTTTTTGGCGGTAAAAGTCCCATAGTTCCCTCAATTCTGCTCCGATTTCGCTGAAACTTTCATTAAAAGTTAGGTAAGACTCTCCTCTTTCCAACAATGTACACTTCGTTGGCAATTGGTTGGAAATTGGATGTAAAACAATCACAAAATGTCAGAAAAAAGCCTTTCTGACTCGAATTTTTCTGAACATTTTTGGCGGTAAAAGTCGCATAGTTCCCTCAATTCTGCTCCGATTTCGCTGAAACTTTCATTAAAAGTTAGATAAGACTCTCCTCTTTCCAACAATGTACACTTCTTTGGCGATTGGTTGGAAATTGGATGTAAAACAATCAGAAAATGTCACATAAAAGCCTCATTGACTCGAATTTTTTTGAAACTTTTTTGGCGGTAAAAGTCGCATAGTTCCCTCAATTCTGCTCCGATTTCGCTGAAACTTTCATTAAAAGTTAGATAAGACTCTCCTCTTTCCAACAATGTACACTTCTTTGGCGATTGGTTGGAAATTGGATGTAAAACAATCACAAAATGTCAGAAAAAAGCCTTTCTGACTCGAATTTTTCTGAACATTTTTGGCGGTAAAAGTCGCATAGTTCCCTCAATTCTGCTCCGATTTCGCTGAAACTTTCATTAAAAGTTAGATAAGACTCTCCTCTTTTCAACAATGTACACTTCTTTGGCAATTGGTTGGAAATTGGATGTAAAACAATCACAAAATGTCAGAAAAAAGCCTTTCTGACTCGAATTTTTCTGAACATTTTTGGCGGTAAAAGTCCCATAGTTCCCTCAATTCTGCTCCGATTTCGCTGAAACTTTCATTAAAAGTTAGGTAAGACTCTCTTCTTTCCAACAGTGTACACTTCTTTGGCAATTGGTTGGAAATTGGATGTAAAACAATCACAAAATGTCAGAAAAAAGCCTTTCTGACTCGAATTTTTCTGAACATTTTTGGCGGTAAAAGTCGCATAGTTCGCTCAATTCTGCTCCGATTTCGCTGAAACTTTCATTAAAAGTTAGATAAGACTCTCCTCTTTCCAACAATGTACACTTCTTTGGCAATTGGTTGGAAATTGGATGTAAAACAATCACAAAATGTCAGAAAAAAGCCTTTCTGACTCGAATTTTTCTGAACATTTTTGGCGGTAAAAGTCCCATAGTTCCCTCAATTCTGCTCCGATTTCGCTGAAACTTTCATTAAAAGTTAGATAAGACTCTCCTCTTTCCAACAATGTACACTTCTTTGGCGATTGGTTGGAAATTGGATGTAAAACAATCACAAAATGTCAGAAAAAAGCCTTTCTGACTCGAATTTTTCTGAACATTTTTGGCGGTAAAAGTCGCATAGTTCGCTCAATTCTGCTCCGATTTCGCTGAAACTTTCATTAAAAGTTAGATAGGACTCTCCTCTTTCCAACAATGTACACTTCTTTGGCAATTGGTTGGAAATTGGATGTAAAACAATCACAAAATGTCAGAAAAAAGCCTTTCTGACTCGAATTTTTCTGAACATTTTTGGCGGTAAAAGTCCCATAGTTCCCTCAATTCTGCTCCGATTTCGCTGAAACTTTCATTAAAAGTTAGATAAGACTCTCCTCTTTCCAACAATGTACACTTCTTTGGCGATTGGTTGGAAATTGGATGTAAAACAATCACAAAATGTCAGAAAAAAGCCTTTCTGACTCGAATTTTTCTGAACATTTTTGGCGGTAAAAGTCGCATAGTTCCCTCAATTCTGCTCCGATTTCGCTGAAACTTTCATTAAAAGTTAGATAAGACTCTCCTCTTTCCAACAATGTACACTTCTTTGGCAATTGGTTGGAAATTGGATGTAAAACAATCACAAAATGTCAGAAAAAAGCCTTTCTGACTCGAATTTTTCTGAACATTTTTGGCGGTAAAAGTCCCATAGTTCCCTCAATTCTGCTCCGATTTCGCTGAAACTTTCATTAAAAGTTAGGTAGGACTCTCCTCTTTCCAACAATGTACACTTCTTTGGCAATTGGTTGGAAATTGGATGTAAAACAATCACAAAATGTCAGAAAAAAGCCTTTCTGACTCGAATTTTTCTGAACATTTTTGGCGGTAAAAGTCGCATAGTTCCCTCAATTCTGCTCCGATTTCGCTGAAACTTTCATTAAAAGTTAGATAAGACTCTCCTCTTTCCAACAATGTACACTTCTTTGGCAATTGGTTGGAAATTGGATGTAAAACAATCACAAAATGTCACATAAAAGCCTCATTGACTCGAATTTTTTTGAAACTTTTTTTGGCGGTAAAAGTCCCATAGTTCCCTCAATTCTGCTCCGATTTCGCTGAAACTTTCATTAAAAGTTAGATAAGACTCTCCTCTTTCCAACAATGTACACTTCTTTGGCAATTGGTTGGAAATTGGATGTAAAACAATCACAAAATGTCAGAAAAAAGCCTTTCTGACTCGAATTTTTCTGAACATTTTTGGCGGTAAAAGTCGCATAGTTCACTCAATTCTGCTCCGATTTCGCTGAAACTTTCATTAGAAGTTAGGTAAGACTCTCCTCTTTCCAACAATGTACACTTCGTTGGCAATTGGTTGGAAATTGGATGTAAAACAATCACAAAATGTCAGAAAAAAGCCTCATTGACTCGAATTTTTTTGAAACTTTTTTTGGCGGTAAAAGTCCCATAGTTCCCTCAATTCTGCTCCGATTTCGCTGAAACTTTCATTAGAAGTTAGATAAGACTCTCCTCTTTCCAACAATGTACACTTCGTTGGCAATTGGTTGGAAATTGGATGTAAAACAATCACAAAATGTCAGAAAAAAGCCTCATTGACTCGAATTTTTTTGAAACTTTTTTTGGCGGTAAAAGTCCCATAGTTCCCTCAATTCTGCTCCGATTTCGCTGAAACTTTCATTAGAAGTTAGGTAAGACTCTCCTCTTTCCAACAATGTACACTTCGTTGGCAATTGGTTGGAAATTGGATGTAAAACAATCACAAAATGTCAGAAAAAAGCCTTTCTGACTCGAATTTTTCTGAACATTTTTGGCGGTAAAAGTCCCATAGTTCCCTCAATTCTGCTCCGATTTCGCTGAAACTTTCATTAGAAGTTAGATAAGACTCTCCTCTTTCCAACAATGTACACTTCTTTGGCGATTGGTTGGAAATTGGATGTAAAACAATCACAAAATGTCAGAAAAAAGCCTTTCTGACTCGAATTTTTCTGAACATTTTTGGCGGTAAAAGTCGCATAGTTCCCTCAATTCTGCTCCGATTTCGCTGAAACTTTCATTAGAAGTTAGATAAGACTCTCCTCTTTCCAACAATGTACACTTCTTTGGCGATTGGTTGGAAATTGGATGTAAAACAATCACAAAATGTCAGAAAAAAGCCTTTCTGACTCGAATTTTTCTGAACATTTTTGGCGGTAAAAGTCGCATAGTTCCCTCAATTCTGCTCCGATTTCGCTAAAACTTTCATTAGAAGTTAGATAAGACTCTCCTCTTTCCAACAATGTACACTTCTTTGGCGATTGGTTGGAAATTGGATGTAAAACAATCACAAAATGTCAGAAAAAAGCCTCATTGACACGAATTTTTTTGAAACTTTTTTTGGCGGTAAAAGTCCCATAGTTCCCTCAATTCTGCTCCGATTTCGCTGAAACTTTCATTAGAAGTTAGGTAAGACTCTCCTCTTTCCAACAATGTACACTTCTTTGGCAATTGGTTGGAAATTGGATGTAAAACAATCACAAAATGTCAGAAAAAAGCCTTTCTGACTCGAATTTTTCTGAACATTTTTGGCGGTAAAAGTCGCATAGTTCCCTCAATTCTGCTCCGATTTCGCTGAAACTTTCATTAGAAGTTAGATAAGACTCTCCTCTTTCCAACAATGTACACTTCTTTGGCGATTGGTTGGAAATTGGATGTAAAACAATCACAAAATGTCAGAAAAAAGCCTTTCTGACTCGAATTTTTCTGAACATTTTTGGCGGTAAAAGTCGCATAGTTCCCTCAATTCTGCTCCGATTTCGCTGAAACTTTCATTAGAAGTTAGATAAGACTCTCCTCTTTCCAACAATGTACACTTCTTTGGCAATTGGTTGGAAATTGGATGTAAAACAATCACAAAATGTCAGAAAAAAGCCTCATTGACACGAATTTTTTTGAAACTTTTTTTGGCGGTAAAAGTCCCATAGTTCCCTCAATTCTGCTCCGATTTCGCTGAAACTTTCATTAAAAGTTAGGTAAGACTCTCCTCTTTCCAACAATGTACACTTCGTTGGCAATTGGTTGGAAATTGGATGTAAAACAATCACAAAATGTCAGAAAAAAGCCTTTCTGACTCGAATTTTTCTGAACATTTTTGGCGGTAAAAGTCGCATAGTTCCCTCAATTCTGCTCCGATTTCGCTGAAACTTTCATTAAAAGTTAGATAAGACTCTCCTCTTTCCAACAATGTACACTTCTTTGGCGATTGGTTGGAAATTGGATGTAAAACAATCAGAAAATGTCACATAAAAGCCTCATTGACTCGAATTTTTTTGAAACTTTTTTGGCGGTAAAAGTCCCATAGTTCCCTCAATTCTGCCCCGATTTCGCTGAAACTTTCATTAGAAGTTAGATAAGACTCTTCTCTTTCCAACAATGTACACTTCTTTGGCAATTGGTTGGAAATTGGATGTAAAACAATCACAAAATATCAGAAAAAAGCCTTTCTGACTCGAATTTTTCTGAACATTTTTGGCGGTAAAAGTCCCATAGTTCCCTCAATTCTGCTCCGATTTCGCTGAAACTTTCATTAAAAGTTAGATAAGGCTCTCTTCTTTCTAACAATGTACACTTCTTTGGCAATTGGTTGGAAATTGGATGTAAAACAATCACAAAATGTCAGAAAAAAGCCTTTCTGACTCGAATTTTTCTGAACATTTTTGGCGGTAAAAGTCGCATAGTTCCCTCAATTCTGCTCCGATTTCGCTGAAACTTTCATTAAAAGTTAGATAAGACTCTCCTCTTTCCAACAATGTACACTTCTTTGGCGATTGGTTGGAAATTGGATGTAAAACAATCAGAAAATGTCACATAAAAGCCTCATTGACTCGAATTTTTTTGAAACTTTTTTGGCGGTAAAAGTCCCATAGTTCCCTCAATTCTGCCCCGATTTCGCTGAAACTTTCATTAGAAGTTAGATAAGACTCTCCTCTTTCCAACAGTCTACACTTCTTTGGCAATTGGTTGGAAATTGGATGTAAAACAATCACAAAATATCAGAAAAAAGCCTTTCTGACTCGAATTTTTCTGAACATTTTTGGCGGTAAAAGTCCCATAGTTCCCTCAATTCTGCTCCGATTTCGCTGAAACTTTCATTAAAAGTTAGATAAGGCTCTCTTCTTTCTAACAATGTACACTTCTTTGGCAATTGGTTGGAAATTGGATGTAAAACAATCACAAAATGTCAGAAAAAAGCCTTTCTGACTCGAATTTTTCTGAACATTTTTGGCGGTAAAAGTCGCATAGTTCGCTCAATTCTGCTCCGATTTCGCTGAAACTTTCATTAAAAGTTAGATAAGACTCTCCTCTTTCCAACAATGTACACTTCTTTGGCAATTGGTTGGAAATTGGATGTAAAACAATCACAAAATGTCAGAAAAAAGCCTTTCTGACTCGAATTTTTCTGAACATTTTTGGCGGTAAAAGTCGCATAGTTCGCTCAATTCTGCTCCGATTTCGCTGAAACTTTCATTAAAAGTTAGGTAAGACTCTCCTCTTTCCAACAGTGTACACTTCTTTGGCGATTGGTTGGAAATTGGATGTAAAACAATCACAAAATGTCAGAAAAAAGCCTTTCTGACTCGAATTTTTCTGAACATTTTTGGCGGTAAAAGTCCCATAGTTCCCTCAATTCTGCTCCGATTTCGCTGAAACTTTCATTAAAAGTTAGATAAGACTCTCCTCTTTCCAACAATGTACACTTCTTTGGCGATTGGTTGGAAATTGGATGTAAAACAATCACAAAATGTCACATAAAAGCCTCATTGACTCGAATTTTTTTGAAACTTTTTTTGGCGGTAAAAGTCCCATAGTTCCCTCAATTCTGCTCCGATTTCGCTGAAACTTTCATTAAAAGTTAGATAAGACTCTCTTCTTTCCAACAATGTACACTTCTTTGGCAATTGGTTGGAAATTGGATGTAAAACAATCAGAAAATGTCACATAAAAGCCTCATTGACTCGAATTTTTTTGAAACTTTTTTTGGCGGTGAAAGTCCCATAGTTCCCTCAATTCTGCTCCGATTTCGCTGAAACTTCCATTAAAAGTTAGATAAGACTCTCCTCTTTCCAACAATGTACACTTCTTTGGCAATTGGTTGGAAATTGGATGTAAAACAATCACAAAATGTCAGAAAAATGCCTTTCTGACTCGAATTTTTCTGAACATTTTTGGCGGTAAAAGTCGCATAGTTCGCTCAATTCTGCTCCGATTTCGCTGAAACTTTCATTAAAAGTTAGATAAGACTCTCCTCTTTCCAACAATGTACACTTCTTTGGCAATTGGTTGGAAATTGGATGTAAAACAATCACAAAATGTCAGAAAAAAGCCTTTCTGACTCGAATTTTTCTGAACATTTTTGGCGGTAAAAGTCCCATAGTTCCCTCAATTCTGCTCCGATTTCGCTGAAACTTTCATTAAAAGTTAGATAAGACTCTCCTCTTTCCAACAATGTACACTTCTTTGGCGATTGGTTGGAAATTGGATGTAAAACAATCACAAAATGTCAGAAAAAAGCCTTTCTGACTCGAATTTTTCTGAACATTTTTGGCGGTAAAAGTCGCATAGTTCCCTCAATTCTGCTCCGATTTCGCTGAAACTTTCATTAGAAGTTAGATAAGACTCTCCTCTTTCCAACAATGTACACTTCTTTGGCGATTGGTTGGAAATTGGATGTAAAACAATCACAAAATGTCAGAAAAAAGCCTTTCTGACTCGAATTTTTCTGAACATTTTTGGCGGTAAAAGTCGCATAGTTCCCTCAATTCTGCTCCGATTTCGCTGAAACTTTCATTAGAAGTTAGATAAGACTCTCCTCTTTCCAACAATGTACACTTCTTTGGCAATTGGTTGGAAATTGGATGTAAAACAATCACAAAATGTCAGAAAAAAGCCTCATTGACACGAATTTTTTTGAAACTTTTTTTGGCGGTAAAAGTCCCATAGTTCCCTCAATTCTGCTCCGATTTCGCTGAAACTTTCATTAAAAGTTAGGTAAGACTCTCCTCTTTCCAACAATGTACACTTCGTTGGCAATTGGTTGGAAATTGGATGTAAAACAATCACAAAATGTCAGAAAAAAGCCTTTCTGACTCGAATTTTTCTGAACATTTTTGGCGGTAAAAGTCGCATAGTTCCCTCAATTCTGCTCCGATTTCGCTGAAACTTTCATTAAAAGTTAGATAAGACTCTCCTCTTTCCAACAATGTACACTTCTTTGGCGATTGGTTGGAAATTGGATGTAAAACAATCAGAAAATGTCACATAAAAGCCTCATTGACTCGAATTTTTTTGAAACTTTTTTGGCGGTAAAAGTCCCATAGTTCCCTCAATTCTGCCCCGATTTCGCTGAAACTTTCATTAGAAGTTAGATAAGACTCTTCTCTTTCCAACAATGTACACTTCTTTGGCAATTGGTTGGAAATTGGATGTAAAACAATCACAAAATATCAGAAAAAAGCCTTTCTGACTCGAATTTTTCTGAACATTTTTGGCGGTAAAAGTCCCATAGTTCCCTCAATTCTGCTCCGATTGCGCTGAAACTTTCATTAAAAGTTAGATAAGGCTCTCTTCTTTCTAACAATGTACACTTCTTTGGCAATTGGTTGGAAATTGGATGTAAAACAATCACAAAATGTCAGAAAAAAGCCTTTCTGACTCGAATTTTTCTGAACATTTTTGGCGGTAAAAGTCGCATAGTTCGCTCAATTCTGCTCCGATTTCGCTGAAGCTTTCATTAAAAGTTAGATAAGACTCTCCTCTTTCCAACAATGTACACTTCTTTGGCAATTGGTTGGAAATTGGATGTAAAACAATCACAAAATGTCAGAAAAAAGCCTTTCTGACTCGAATTTTTCTGAACATTTTTGGCGGTAAAAGTCGCATAGTTCGCTCAATTCTGCTCCGATTTCGCTGAAACTTTCATTAAAAGTTAGGTAAGACTCTCCTCTTTCCAACAGTGTACACTTCTTTGGCGATTGGTTGGAAATTGGATGTAAAACAATCACAAAATGTCAGAAAAAAGCCTTTCTGACTCGAATTTTTCTGAACATTTTTGGCGGTAAAAGTCCCATAGTTCCCTCAATTCTGCTCCGATTTCGCTGAAACTTTCATTAAAAGTTAGATAAGACTCTCCTCTTTCCAACAATGTACACTTCCTTGGCGATTGGTTGGAAATTGGATGTAAAACAATCACAAAATGTCACATAAAAGCCTCATTGACTCGAATTTTTTTGAAACTTTTTTTGGCGGTAAAAGTCCCATAGTTCCCTCAATTCTGCTCCGATTTCGCTGAAACTTTCATTAAAAGTTAGATAAGACTCTCCTCTTTCCAACAATGTACACTTCTTTGGCAATTGGTTGGAAATTGGATGTAAAACAATCACAAAATGTCAGAAAAAAGCCTTTCTGACTCGAATTTTTCTGAACATTTTTGGCGGTAAAAGTCGCATAGTTCGCTCAATTCTGCTCCGATTTCGCTGAAACTTTCATTAAAAGTTAGATAAGACTCTCCTCTTTCCAACAATGTACACTTCTTTGGCAATTGGTTGGAAATTGGATGTAAAACAATCACAAAATGTCAGAAAAAAGCCTTTCTGACTCGAATTTTTCTGAACATTTTTGGCGGTAAAAGTCGCATAGTTCGCTCAATTCTGCTCCGATTTCGCTGAAACTTTCATTAAAAGTTAGGTAAGACTCTCCTCTTTCCAACAGTGTACACTTCTTTGGCGATTGGTTGGAAATTGGATGTAAAACAATCACAAAATGTCAGAAAAAAGCCTTTCTGACTCGAATTTTTCTGAACATTTTTGGCGGTAAAAGTCGCATAGTTCGCTCAATTCTGCTCCGATTTCGCTGAAACTTTCATTAAAAGTTAGATAGGACTCTCCTCTTTCCAACAATGTACACTTCTTTGGCAATTGGTTGGAAATTGGATGTAAAACAATCACAAAATGTCAGAAAAAAGCCTTTCTGACTCGAATTTTTCTGAACATTTTTGGCGGTAAAAGTCGCATAGTTCCCTCAATTCTGCTCCGATTTCGCTGAAACTTTCATTAAAAGTTAGATAAGACTCTCCTCTTTCCAACAATGTACACTTCTTTGGCAATTGGTTGGAAATTGGATGTAAAACAATCACAAAATGTCAGAAAAAAGCCTCATTGACACGAATTTTTTTGAAACTTTTTTTGGCGGTAAAAGTCCCATAGTTCCCTCAATTCTGCTCCGATTTCGCTGAAACTTTCATTAAAAGTTAGGTAAGACTCTCCTCTTTCCAACAATGTACACTTCGTTGGCAATTGGTTGGAAATTGGATGTAAAACAATCACAAAATGTCAGAAAAAAGCCTTTCTGACTCGAATTTTTCTGAACATTTTTGGCGGTAAAAGTCGCATAGTTCCCTCAATTCTGCTCCGATTTCGCTGAAACTTTCATTAAAAGTTAGATAAGACTCTCCTCTTTCCAACAATGTACACTTCTTTGGCGATTGGTTGGAAATTGGATGTAAAACAATCAGAAAATGTCACATAAAAGCCTCATTGACTCGAATTTTTTTGAAACTTTTTTGGCGGTAAAAGTCCCATAGTTCCCTCAATTCTGCCCCGATTTCGCTGAAACTTTCATTAGAAGTTAGATAAGACTCTTCTCTTTCCAACAATGTACACTTCTTTGGCAATTGGTTGGAAATTGGATGTAAAACAATCACAAAATATCAGAAAAAAGCCTTTCTGACTCGAATTTTTCTGAACATTTTTGGCGGTAAAAGTCCCATAGTTCCCTCAATTCTGCTCCGATTTCGCTGAAACTTTCATTAAAAGTTAGATAAGGCTCTCTTCTTTCTAACAATGTACACTTCTTTGGCAATTGGTTGGAAATTGGATGTAAAACAATCACAAAATGTCAGAAAAAAGCCTTTCTGACTCGAATTTTTCTGAACATTTTTGGCGGTAAAAGTCGCATAGTTCGCTCAATTCTGCTCCGATTTCGCTGAAACTTTCATTAAAAGTTAGATAAGACTCTCCTCTTTCCAACAATGTACACTTCTTTGGCAATTGGTTGGAAATTGGATGTAAAACAATCACAAAATGTCAGAAAAAAGCCTTTCTGACTCGAATTTTTCTGAACATTTTTGGCGGTAAAAGTCGCATAGTTCGCTCAATTCTGCTCCGATTTCGCTGAAACTTTCATTAAAAGTTAGGTAAGACTCTCCTCTTTCCAACAGTGTACACTTCTTTGGCAATTGGTTGGAAATTGGATGTAAAACAATCACAAAATGTCAGAAAAAAGCCTTTCTGACTCGAATTTTTCTGAACATTTTTGGCGGTAAAAGTCCCATAGTTCCCTCAATTCTGCTCCGATTTCGCTGAAACTTTCATTAAAAGTTAGATAAGACTCTCCTCTTTCCAACAATGTACACTTCTTTGGCGATTGGTTGGAAATTGGATGTAAAACAATCACAAAATGTCAGAAAAAAGCCTTTCTGACTCGAATTTTTCTGAACATTTTTGGCGGTAAAAGTCGCATAGTTCCCTCAATTCTGCTCCGATTTCGCTGAAACTTTCATTAGAAGTTAGATAAGACTCTCCTCTTTCCAACAATGTACACTTCTTTGGCGATTGGTTGGAAATTGGATGTAAAACAATCACAAAATGTCAGAAAAAAGCCTTTCTGACTCGAATTTTTCTGAACATTTTTGGCGGTAAAAGTCGCATAGTTCCCTCAATTCTGCTCCGATTTCGCTGAAACTTTCATTAGAAGTTAGATAAGACTCTCCTCTTTCCAACAATGTACACTTCTTTGGCAATTGGTTGGAAATTGGATGTAAAACAATCACAAAATGTCAGAAAAAAGCCTCATTGACACGAATTTTTTTGAAACTTTTTTTGGCGGTAAAAGTCCCATAGTTCCCTCAATTCTGCTCCGATTTCGCTGAAACTTTCATTAAAAGTTAGGTAAGACTCTCCTCTTTCCAACAATGTACACTTCGTTGGCAATTGGTTGGAAATTGGATGTAAAACAATCACAAAATGTCAGAAAAAAGCCTTTCTGACTCGAATTTTTCTGAACATTTTTGGCGGTAAAAGTCGCATAGTTCCCTCAATTCTGCTCCGATTTCGCTGAAACTTTCATTAAAAGTTAGATAAGACTCTCCTCTTTCCAACAATGTACACTTCTTTGGCGATTGGTTGGAAATTGGATGTAAAACAATCAGAAAATGTCACATAAAAGCCTCATTGACTCGAATTTTTTTGAAACTTTTTTGGCGGTAAAAGTCCCATAGTTCCCTCAATTCTGCCCCGATTTCGCTGAAACTTTCATTAGAAGTTAGATAAGACTCTTCTCTTTCCAACAATGTACACTTCTTTGGCAATTGGTTGGAAATTGGATGTAAAACAATCACAAAATATCAGAAAAAAGCCTTTCTGACTCGAATTTTTCTGAACATTTTTGGCGGTAAAAGTCCCATAGTTCCCTCAATTCTGCTCCGATTTCGCTGAAACTTTCATTAAAAGTTAGATAAGGCTCTCTTCTTTCTAACAATGTACACTTCTTTGGCAATTGGTTGGAAATTGGATGTAAAACAATCACAAAATGTCAGAAAAAAGCCTTTCTGACTCGAATTTTTCTGAACATTTTTGGCGGTAAAAGTCGCATAGTTCGCTCAATTCTGCTCCGATTTCGCTGAAACTTTCATTAAAAGTTAGATAAGACTCTCCTCTTTCCAACAATGTACACTTCTTTGGCAATTGGTTGGAAATTGGATGTAAAACAATCACAAAATGTCAGAAAAAAGCCTTTCTGACTCGAATTTTTCTGAACATTTTTGGCGGTAAAAGTCGCATAGTTCGCTCAATTCTGCTCCGATTTCGCTGAAACTTTCATTAAAAGTTAGATAAGACTCTCCTCTTTCCAACAATGTACACTTCTTGGCAATTGGTTGGAAATTGGATGTAAAACAATCACAAAATGTCAGAAAAAAGCCTTTCTGACTCGAATTTTTCTGAACATTTTTGGCGGTAAAAGTCGCATAGTTCGCTCAATTCTGCTCCGATTTCGCTGAAACTTTCATTAAAAGTTAGGTAAGACTCTCCTCTTTCCAACAGTGTACACTTCTTTGGCGATTGGTTGGAAATTGGATGTAAAACAATCACAAAATGTCAGAAAAAAGCCTTTCTGACTCGAATTTTTCTGAACATTTTTGGCGGTAAAAGTCCCATAGTTCCCTCAATTCTGCTCCGATTTTCGCTGAAACTTTCATTAAAAGTTAGATAAGACTCTCCTCTTTCCAACAATGTACACTTCTTTGGCGATTGGTTGGAAATTGGATGTAAAACAATCACAAAATGTCACATAAAAGCCTCATTGACTCGAATTTTTTGAAACTTTTTTTGGCGGTAAAAGTCCCATAGTTCCCTCAATTCTGCTCCGATTTCGCTGAAACTTTCATTAAAAGTTAGATAAGACTCTCCTCTTTCCAACAATGTACACTTCTTGGCAATTGGTTGGAAATTGGATGTAAAACAATCACAAAATGTCAGAAAAAAGCCTTTCTGACTCGAATTTTTCTGAACATTTTTGGCGGTAAAAGTCGCATAGTTCGCTCAATTCTGCTCCGATTTCGCTGAAACTTTCATTAAAAGTTAGATAAGACTCTCCTCTTTCCAACAATGTACACTTCTTTGGCAATTGGTTGGAAATTGGATGTAAAACAATCACAAAATGTCAGAAAAAAGCCTTTCTGACTCGAATTTTTCTGAACATTTTTGGCGGTAAAAGTCGCATAGTTCGCTCAATTCTGCTCCGATTTCGCTGAAACTTTCATTAAAAGTTAGGTAAGACTCTCCTCTTTCCAACAGTGTACACTTCTTTGGCGATTGGTTGGAAATTGGATGTAAAAACAATCACAAAATGTCAGAAAAAAGCCTTTCTGACTCGAATTTTTCTGAACATTTTTGGCGGTAAAAGTCGCATAGTTCGCTCAATTCTGCTCCGATTTCGCTGAAACTTTCATTAGAAGTTAGATAGGACTCTCCTCTTTCCAACAATGTACACTTCTTTGGCAATTGGTTGGAAATTGGATGTAAAACAATCACAAAATGTCAGAAAAAAGCCTTTCTGACTCGAATTTTTCTGAACATTTTTGGCGGTAAAAGTCGCATAGTTCCCTCAATTCTGCTCCGATTTCGCTGAAACTTTCATTAAAAAGTTAGATAAGACTCTCCTCTTTCCAACAATGTACACTTCTTTGGCAATTGGTTGGAAATTGGATGTAAAACAATCACAAAATGTCAGAAAAAAGCCTCATTGACACGAATTTTTTTGAAACTTTTTTTGGCGGTAAAAGTCCATAGTTCCCTCAATTCTGCTCCGATTTCGCTGAAACTTTCATTAAAAGTTAGGTAAGACTCTCCTCTTTCCAACAATGTACACTTCGTTGGCAATGGTTGGAAATTGGATGTAAAACAATCACAAAATGTCAGAAAAAAGCCTTTCTGACTCGAATTTTTCTGAACATTTTTGGCGGTAAAAGTCGCATAGTTCCCTCAATTCTGCTCCGATTTCGCTGAAACTTTCATTAAAAGTTAGATAAGACTCTCCTCTTTCCAACAATGTACACTTCTTTGGCGATTGGTTGGAAATTGGATGTAAAACAATCAGAAAATGTCACATAAAAGCCTCATTGACTCGAATTTTTTTGAAACTTTTTTGGCGGTAAAAGTCCCATAGTTCCCTCAATTCTGCCCCGATTTCGCTGAAACTTTCATTAGAAGTTAGATAAGACTCTTCTCTTTCCAACAATGTACACTTCTTGGCAATTGGTTGGAAATTGGATGTAAAACAATCACAAAATATCAGAAAAAAAGCCTTTCTGACTCGAATTTTTCTGAACATTTTTGGCGGTAAAAGTCCCATAGTTCCCTCAATTCTGCTCCGATTTCGCTGAAACTTTCATTAAAAGTTAGATAAGGCTCTCTTCTTTCTAACAATGTACACTTCTTTGGCAATTGGTTGGAAATTGGATGTAAAACAATCACAAATGTCAGAAAAAAAGCCTTTCTGACTCGAATTTTTTCTGAACATTTTTGGCGGTAAAAGTCGCATAGTTCGCTCAATTCTGCTCCGATTTCGCTGAAACTTTCATTAAAAGTTAGATAAGACTCTCCTCTTTCCAACAATGTACACTTCTTTGGCAATTGGTTGGAATTGGATGTAAAACAATCACAAAATGTCAGAAAAAAAGCCTTTCTGACTCGAATTTTTCTGAACATTTTTGGCGGTAAAAGTCGCATAGTTCGCTCAATTCTGCTCCGATTTCGCTGAAACTTTCATTAAAAGTTAGGTAAGACTCTCCTCTTTCCAACAGTGTACACTTCTTTGGCAATTGGTTGGAAATTGGATGTAAACAATCACAAAATGTCAGAAAAAAGCCTTTCTGACTCGAATTTTTCTGAACATTTTTGGCGGTAAAAGTCCCATAGTTCCCTCAATTCTGCTCCGATTTCGCTGAAACTTTCATTAAAAGTTAGATAAGACTCTCCTCTTTCCAACAATGTACACTTCTTTGGCGATTGGTTGGAAATTGGATGTAAAACAATCACAAAATGTCAGAAAAAAGCCTTTCTGACTCGAATTTTTCTGAACATTTTTGGCGGTAAAAGTCGCATAGTTCCCTCAATTCTGCTCCGATTTCGCTGAAACTTTCATTAGAAGTTAGATAAGACTCTCCTCTTTCCAACAATGTACACTTCTTTGGCGATTGGTTGGAAATTGGATGTAAAACAATCACAAAATGTCAGAAAAAAGCCTTTCTGACTCGAATTTTTCTGAACATTTTTGGCGGTAAAAGTCGCATAGTTCCCTCAATTCTGCTCCGATTTCGCTGAAACTTTCATTAGAAGTTAGATAAGACTCTCCTCTTTCCAACAATGTACACTTCTTTGGCAATTGGTTGGAAATTGGATGTAAAACAATCACAAAATGTCAGAAAAAAGCCTCATTGACACGAATTTTTTTGAAACTTTTTTTGGCGGTAAAAGTCCCATAGTTCCCTCAATTCTGCTCCGATTTCGCTGAAACTTTCATTAAAAGTTAGGTAAGACTCTCCTCTTTCCAACAATGTACACTTCGTTGGCAATTGGTTGGAAATTGGATGTAAAACAATCACAAAATGTCAGAAAAAAGCCTTTCTGACTCGAATTTTTTCTGAACATTTTTGGCGGTAAAAGTCGCATAGTTCCCTCAATTCTGCTCCGATTTCGCTGAAACTTTCATTAAAAGTTAGATAAGACTCTCCTCTTTCCAACAATGTACACTTCTTTGGCGATTGGTTGGAAATTGGATGTAAAACAATCAGAAAATGTCACATAAAAGCCTCATTGACTCGAATTTTTTTGAAACTTTTTTGGCGGTAAAAGTCCCATAGTTCCCTCAATTCTGCCCCGATTTCGCTGAAACTTTCATTAGAAGTTAGATAAGACTCTTCTCTTTCCAACAATGTACACTTCTTTGGCAATTGGTTGGAAATTGGATGTAAAACAATCACAAAATATCAGAAAAAAGCCTTTCTGACTCGAATTTTTCTGAACATTTTTGGCGGTAAAAGTCCCATAGTTCCCTCAATTCTGCTCCGATTTCGCTGAAACTTTCATTAAAAGTTAGATAAGGCTCTCTTCTTTCTAACAATGTACACTTCTTTGGCAATTGGTTGGAAATTGGATGTAAAACAATCACAAAATGTCAGAAAAAAAAGCCTTTCTGACTCGAATTTTTCTGAACATTTTTGGCGGTAAAAGTCGCATAGTTCGCTCAATTCTGCTCCGATTTCGCTGAAACTTTCATTAAAAGTTAGATAAGACTCTCCTCTTTCCAACAATGTACACTTCTTTGGCAATTGGTTGGAAATTGGATGTAAAACAATCACAAAATGTCAGAAAAAAGCCTTTCTGACTCGAATTTTTCTGAACATTTTTGGCGGTAAAAGTCGCATAGTTCGCTCAATTCTGCTCCGATTTCGCTGAAACTTTCATTAAAAGTTAGGTAAGACTCTCCTCTTTCCAACAGTGTACACTTCTTTGGCGATTGGTTGGAAATTGGATGTAAAACAATCACAAAATGTCAGAAAAAAGCCTTTCTGACTCGAATTTTTCTGAACATTTTTGGCGGTAAAAGTCCCATAGTTCCCTCAATTCTGCTCCGATTTCGCTGAAACTTTCATTAAAAGTTAGATAAGACTTCCTCTTTCCAACAATGTACACTTCTTTGGCGATTGGTTGGAAATTGGATGTAAAACAATCACAAAATGTCACATAAAAGCCTCATTGACTCGAATTTTTTGAAACTTTTTTTGGCGGTAAAAGTCCCATAGTTCCCTCAATTCTGCTCCGATTTCGCTGAAACTTTCATTAAAAGTTAGATAAGACTCTCCTCTTTCCAACAATGTACACTTCTTTGGCAATTGGTTGGAAATTGGATGTAAAACAATCACAAAATGTCAGAAAAAAGCCTTTCTGACTCGAATTTTTCTGAACATTTTTGGCGGTAAAAGTCGCATAGTTCGCTCAATTCTGCTCCGATTTCGCTGAAACTTTCATTAAAAGTTAGATAAGACTCTCCTCTTTCCAACAATGTACACTTCTTTGGCAATTGGTTGGAAATTGGATGTAAAACAATCACAAAATGTCAGAAAAAAGCCTTTCTGACTCGAATTTTTCTGAACATTTTTGGCGGTAAAAGTCCCATAGTTCCCTCAATTCTGCTCCGATTTCGCTGAAACTTTCATTAAAAGTTAGATAAGACTCTCCTCTTTCCAACAATGTACACTTCTTTGGCGATTGGTTGGAAATTGGATGTAAAACAATCACAAAATGTCAGAAAAAAGCCTTTCTGACTCGAATTTTTCTGAACATTTTTGGCGGTAAAAGTCGCATAGTTCGCTCAATTCTGCTCCGATTTCGCTGAAACTTTCATTAAAAGTTAGATAGGACTCTCCTCTTTCCAACAATGTACACTTCTTTGGCAATTGGTTGGAAATTGGATGTAAAACAATCACAAAATGTCAGAAAAAAGCCTTTCTGACTCGAATTTTTCTGAACATTTTTGGCGGTAAAAGTCCCCATAGTTCCCTCAATTCTGCTCCGATTTCGCTGAAACTTTCATTAAAAGTTAGATAAGACTCTCCTCTTTCCAACAATGTACACTTCTTTGGCGATTGGTTGGAAATTGGATGTAAAACAATCACAAAATGTCAGAAAAAAGCCTTTCTGACTCGAATTTTTCTGAACATTTTTGGCGGTAAAAGTCGCATAGTTCCCTCAATTCTGCTCCGATTTCGCTGAAACTTTCATTAAAAGTTAGATAAGACTCTCCTCTTTCCAACAATGTACACTTCTTTGGCGATTGGTTGGAAATTGGATGTAAAACAATCACAAAATGTCAGAAAAAAGCCTTTCTGACTCGAATTTTTCTGAACATTTTTGGCGGTAAAAGTCGCATAGTTCCCTCAATTCTGCTCCGATTTCGCTGAAACTTTCATTGTAAGTTAGATAAGACTCTCCTCTTTCCAACAATGTACACTTCTTTGGCAATTGGTTGGAAATTGGATGTAAAACAATCACAAAATGTCAGAAAAAAGCCTCATTGACACGAATTTTTTTGAAACTTTTTTTGGCGGTAAAAGTCCCATAGTTCCCTCAATTCTGCTCCGATTTCGCTGAAACTTTCATTAAAAGTTAGGTAAGACTCTCCTCTTTCCAACAATGTACACTTCGTTGGCAATTGGTTGGAAATTGGATGTAAAACAATCACAAAATGTCAGAAAAAAGCCTTTCTGACTCGAATTTTTCTGAACATTTTTGGCGGTAAAAGTCGCATAGTTCCCTCAATTCTGCTCCGATTTCGCTGAAACTTTCATTAAAAGTTAGATAAGACTCTCCTCTTTCCAACAATGTACACTTCTTTGGCGATTGGTTGGAAATTGGATGTAAAACAATCAGAAAATGTCACATAAAAGCCTCATTGACTCGAATTTTTTTGAAACTTTTTTGGCGGTAAAAGTCGCATAGTTCGCTCAATTCTGCTCCGATTTCGCTGAAACTTTCATTAAAAGTTAGATAAGACTCTCCTCTTTCCAACAATGTACACTTCTTTGGCGATTGGTTGGAAATTGGATGTAAAACAATCACAAAATGTCAGAAAAAAGCCTTTCTGACTCGAATTTTTCTGAACATTTTGGCGGTAAAAGTCGCATAGTTCCCTCAATTCTGCTCCGATTTCGCTGAAACTTTCATTAAAAGTTAGATAAGACTCTCCTCTTTTCAACAATGTACACTTCTTTGGCAATTGGTTGGAAATTGGATGTAAAACAATCACAAAATGTCAGAAAAAAAGCCTTTCTGACTCGAATTTTTCTGAACATTTTTGGCGGTAAAAGTCCCATAGTTCCCTCAATTCTGCTCCGATTTCGCTGAAACTTCATTAAAAGTTAGGTAAGACTCTCTTCTTTCCAACAGTGTACACTTCTTTGGCA
>NW_026562348.1:32500-35000 GCF_027943255.1 Anastrepha obliqua | reverse complement strand
GAATTTTCCCCATACATTTTTGACAATGTGAGGTGTGCATGGCAAAAAACACCACGGTGAAGGCATGTGAAATGATATGAAAATATCAAAAGTTAACTAACCAATGATATTGAAACATATAAATCGAATCATAACTATATGAAACTCGAATTTAAGCCATATTAAACTGGTAATATTGTGATTTTATGCCTGGTTTTCCATACGTTAGTTTAAATAGAAAGTTATGGAATATAACCTTGGCATATTGGCACTAAAATATATAATAAAGACATTTCAAATCAAACTGAAATGTATTGAAATGAATTTTTCCCATACATTTTTGACAATGTGAGGTGTGCATGGCAAAAAACACTCACGGTGAAGGCATGTGATATAATATGAAAATATCAAAAGTTAACTAACCAATGATATTGAAGCATATAAATCGAATCATAACTATATGAAACTCGAATTTAAGCCATATTAAACTGGTAATATTGTGATTTTATGCCTGGTTTTCCATACGTTAGTTTAAATAGAAAGTTATGGAATATAACCTTGGCATATTGGCACTAAAATATATAATAAAGACATTTCAAATCAAACTGAAATGTATTGAAATGAATTTTTCCCATACATTTTTGACAATGTGAGGTGTGCATGGCAAAAAACACTCACGGTGAAGGCATGTGATATAATATGAAAATATCAAAAGTTAACTAACCAATGATATTGAAGCATATAAATCGAATCATAACTATATGAAACTCGAATTTGAGCCATATTAAACTGGTAATATTGTGATTTTATGCCTGGTTTTCCATACGTTAGTTTAAATAGAGAGTTATGGAATATAACCTTGGCATATTGGCACTAAAATATATAATAAAGACATTTCAAATCAAACTGAAATGTATTGAAATGAATTTTTCCCATACATTTTTGACAATGTGAGGTGTGCATGGCAAAAAACACTCACGGTGAAGGCATGTGATATAATATGAAAATATCAAAAGTTAACTAACCAATGATATTGAAGCATATAAATCGAATCATAACTATATGAAACTCGAATTTGAGCCATATTAAACTGGTAATATTGTGATTTTATTCCTGGTTTTCCATACGTTAGTTTAAATAGAGAGTTATGGAATATAACCTTGGCATATTGGCACTAAAATATATAATAAAGACATTTCAAATCAAACTGAAATGTATTGAAATGAATTTTTCCCATACATTTTTGACAATGTGAGGTGTGCATGGCAAAAAACACTCACGGTGAAGGCATGTGATATAATATGAAAATATCAAAAGTTAACTAACCAATGATATTGAAGCATATAAATCGAATCATAACTATATGAAACTCGAATTTGAGCCATATTAAACTGGTAATATTGTGATTTTATGCCTGGTTTTCCATACGTTAGTTTAAATAGAGAGTTATGGAATATAACCTTGGCATATTGGCACTAAAATATATAATAAAGACATTTCAAATCAAACTGAAATGTATTGAAATGAATTTTTCCCATACATTTTTGACAATGTGAGGTGTGCATGGCAAAAAACACTCACGGTGAAGGCATGTGAAATAATATGAAAATATCAAAAGTTAACTAACCAATGATATTGAAGCATATAAATCGAAGCATAACTATATGAAACTCGAATTTAAGCCATATTAAACTGGTAATATTGTGATTTTATGCCTGGTTTTCCATACGTTAGTTTAAATAGAGAGTTATGGAATATAACCTTGGCATATTGGCACTAAAATATATAATAAAGACATTTCAAATCAAACTGAAATGTATTGAAATGAATTTTTCCCATACATTTTTGACAATGTGAGGTGTGCATGGCAAAAAACACTCACGGTGAAGGCATGTGATATAATATGAAAATATCAAAAGTTAACTAACCAATGATATTGAAGCATATAAATCGAATCATAACTATATGAAACTCGAATTTAAGCCATATTAAACTGGTAATATTGTGATTTTATGCCTGGTTTTCCATACGTTAGTTTAAATAGAAAAAATTTTCGAATATATATACATATATGAAGAATCTATATTCTAATACTAACATGTTATGGAATATAACCTTGGCATATTGGCACTAAAATATATAATAAAGACATTTCAAATCAAACTGAAATGTATTGAAATGAATTTTTCCCATACATTTTTGACAATGTGAGGTGTGCATGGCAAAAAACACTCACGGTGAAGGCATGTGAAATAATATGAAAATATCAAAAGTTAACTAACCAATGATATTGAAGCATATAAATCGAATCATAACTATATGAAACTCGAATTTAAGCCATATTAAACTGGTAATATTGTGATTTTATGCCTGGTTTTCCATACGTTAGTTTAAATAGAAAAAATTTTCGAATATATATACATATATGAAGAATCTATATTCTAATACTAACATGTTATGGAATATAACCTTGGCATATTGGCACTAAAATATATAATAAAGACATTTCAAATCAAACTGA
>NW_026562348.1:12500-22500 GCF_027943255.1 Anastrepha obliqua | reverse complement strand
AGAAAGTTATGGAATATAACCTTGGCATATTGGCACTAAAATATATAATAAAGACATTTCAAATCAAACTGAAATGTATTGAAATGAATTTTTCCCATACATTTTTGACAATGTGAGGTGTGCATGGCAAAAAACACTCACGGTGAAGGCATGTGATATAATATGAAAATATCAAAAGTTAACTAACCAATGATATTGAAGCATATAAATCGAATCATAACTATATGAAACTCGAATTTAAGCCATATTAAACTGGTAATATTGTGATTTTATGCCTGGTTTTCCATACGTTAGTTTAAATAGAAAGTTATGGAATATAACCTTGGCATATTGGCACTAAAATATATAATAAAGACATTTCAAATCAAACTGAAATGTATTGAAATGAATTTTTCCCATACATTTTTGACAATGTGAGGTGTGCATGGCAAAAAACACTCACGGTGAAGGCATGTGATATAATATGAAAATATCAAAAGTTAACTAACCAATGATATTGAAGCATATAAATCGAATCATAACTATATGAAACTCGAATTTGAGCCATATTAAACTGGTAATATTGTGATTTTATGCCTGGTTTTCCATACGTTAGTTTAAATAGAGAGTTATGGAATATAACCTTGGCATATTGGCACTAAAATATATAATAAAGACATTTCAAATCAAACTGAAATGTATTGAAATGAATTTTTCCCATACATTTTTGACAATGTGAGGTGTGCATGGCAAAAAACACTCACGGTGAAGGCATGTGATATAATATGAAAATATCAAAAGTTAACTAACCAATGATATTGAAGCATATAAATCGAATCATAACTATATGAAACTCGAATTTGAGCCATATTAAACTGGTAATATTGTGATTTTATTCCTGGTTTTCCATACGTTAGTTTAAATAGAGAGTTATGGAATATAACCTTGGCATATTGGCACTAAAATATATAATAAAGACATTTCAAATCAAACTGAAATGTATTGAAATGAATTTTTCCCATACATTTTTGACAATGTGAGGTGTGCATGGCAAAAAACACTCACGGTGAAGGCATGTGATATAATATGAAAATATCAAAAGTTAACTAACCAATGATATTGAAGCATATAAATCGAATCATAACTATATGAAACTCGAATTTGAGCCATATTAAACTGGTAATATTGTGATTTTATGCCTGGTTTTCCATACGTTAGTTTAAATAGAGAGTTATGGAATATAACCTTGGCATATTGGCACTAAAATATATAATAAAGACATTTCAAATCAAACTGAAATGTATTGAAATGAATTTTTCCCATACATTTTTGACAATGTGAGGTGTGCATGGCAAAAAACACTCACGGTGAAGGCATGTGAAATAATATGAAAATATCAAAAGTTAACTAACCAATGATATTGAAGCATATAAATCGAAGCATAACTATATGAAACTCGAATTTAAGCCATATTAAACTGGTAATATTGTGATTTTATGCCTGGTTTTCCATACGTTAGTTTAAATAGAGAGTTATGGAATATAACCTTGGCATATTGGCACTAAAATATATAATAAAGACATTTCAAATCAAACTGAAATGTATTGAAATGAATTTTTCCCATACATTTTTGACAATGTGAGGTGTGCATGGCAAAAAACACTCACGGTGAAGGCATGTGATATAATATGAAAATATCAAAAGTTAACTAACCAATGATATTGAAGCATATAAATCGAATCATAACTATATGAAACTCGAATTTAAGCCATATTAAACTGGTAATATTGTGATTTTATGCCTGGTTTTCCATACGTTAGTTTAAATAGAAAAAATTTTCGAATATATATACATATATGAAGAATCTATATTCTAATACTAACATGTTATGGAATATAACCTTGGCATATTGGCACTAAAATATATAATAAAGACATTTCAAATCAAACTGAAATGTATTGAAATGAATTTTTCCCATACATTTTTGACAATGTGAGGTGTGCATGGCAAAAAACACTCACGGTGAAGGCATGTGAAATAATATGAAAATATCAAAAGTTAACTAACCAATGATATTGAAGCATATAAATCGAATCATAACTATATGAAACTCGAATTTAAGCCATATTAAACTGGTAATATTGTGATTTTATGCCTGGTTTTCCATACGTTAGTTTAAATAGAAAAAATTTTCGAATATATACATATATGAAGAATTCATATTAGCTATACTAACATGTTATGGAATATAACCTTGGCATATTGGCACTAAAATATATAATAAAGACATTTCAAATCAAACTGAAATGTATTGAAATGAATTTTTCCCATACATTTTTGACAATGTGAGGTGTGCATGGCAAAAAACACTCACGGTGAAGGCATGTGAAATAATATGAAAATATCAAAAGTTAACTAACCAATGATATTGAAGCATATAAATCGAAGCATAACTATATGAAACTCGAATTTAAGCCATATTAAACTGGTAATATTGTGATTTTATGCCTGGTTTTCCATACGTTAGTTTAAATAGAAAAAATTTTCGAATATATATACATATATGAAGAATCTATATTCTAATACTAACATGTTATGGAATATAACCTTGGCATATTGGCACTAAAATATATAATAAAGACATTTCAAATCAAACTGAAATGTATTGAAATGAATTTTTCCCATACATTTTTGACAATGTGAGGTGTGCATGGCAAAAAACACTCACGGTGAAGGCATGTGATATAATATGAAAATATCAAAAGTTAACTAACCAATGATATTGAAACATATAAATCGAATCATAACTATATGAAACTCGAATTTGAGCCATATTAAACTGGTAATATTGTGATTTTATGCCTGGTTTTCCATACGTTAGTTTAAATAGAAAAAAATTCTCGAATATATATACATATATGAAGAATCTATATTCTATACTAACATTTTATGGAATATAACCTTGGCATATTGCCATTAAAATATATAATAAAGACATTTCAAATCAAACTGAAATGTATTGAAATGAATTTTTCCCATACATTTTTGACAATGTGAGGTGTGCATGGCAAAAAACACTCACGGTGAAGGCATGTGATATAATATGAAAATATCAAAAGTTAACTAACCAATGATATTGAAGCATATAAATCGAATCATAACTATATGAAACTCGAATTTGAGCCATATTAAACTGGTAATATTGTGATTTTATGCCTGGTTTTCCATACGTTAGTTTAAATAGAGAGTTATGGAATATAACCTTGGCATATTGGCACTAAAATATATAATAAAGACATTTCAAATCAAACTGAAATGTATTGAAATGAATTTTTCCCATACATTTTTGACAATGTGAGGTGTGCATGGCAAAAAACACTCACGGTGAAGGCATGTGATATAATATGAAAATATCAAAAGTTAACTAACCAATGATATTGAAGCATATAAATCGAATCATAACTATATGAAACTCGAATTTGAGCCATATTAAACTGGTAATATTGTGATTTTATGCCTGGTTTTCCATACGTTAGTTTAAATAGAGAGTTATGGAATATAACCTTGGCATATTGGCACTAAAATATATAATAAAGACATTTCAAATCAAACTGAAATGTATTGAAATGAATTTTTCCCATACATTTTTGA
Organism: Anastrepha obliqua; assembly: GCF_027943255.1. NCBI lineage: Eukaryota > Metazoa > Arthropoda > Insecta > Diptera > Tephritidae > Anastrepha > Anastrepha obliqua. Next base: position 18,870 of record NW_026562348.1, on the reverse strand, counting down.
CAATGTGAGGTGTGCATGGCAAAAAACACTCACGGTGAAGGCATGTGATATAATATGAAAATATCAAAAGTTAACTAACCAATGATATTGAAGCATATAAATCGAATCATAACTATATGAAACTCGAATTTGAGCCATATTAAACTGGTAATATTGTGATTTTATGCCTGGTTTTCCATACGTTAGTTTAAATAGAGAGTTATGGAATATAACCTTGGCATATTGGCACTAAAATATATAATAAAGACATTTCAAATCAAACTGAAATGTATTGAAATGAATTTTTCCCATACATTTTTGACAATGTGAGGTGTGCATGGCAAAAAACACTCACGGTGAAGGCATGTGATATAATATGAAAATATCAAAAGTTAACTAACCAATGATATTGAAGCATATAAATCGAATCATAACTATATGAAACTCGAATTTGAGCCATATTAAACTGGTAATATTATGATTTTATTCCTGGTTTTCCATACGTTAGTTTAAATAGAAAAAATTTTCGAATATATATACATATATGAAGAATCTATATTCTATACTAACATGTTATGGCATATTGGTGTTATTGTATTTTATTCCTGGTTTTCTATAGTTAGTTTAAATAGAAATAAATTTTTGAATTCAAAATTTTATATTCTATACTAGCATTACATAGAAATTATCCTCAACTGTTTGTTTCTTGTATAAATACAGGAAATTAAACAGATGATGAAGAGAAAAAAATAAGAAAAACAAAAATTTATAAGAAAAATTAAATTTTAAACAAAGGAAAAGAGGAGAAAATTTTTTCAATCATATATATTTATGATTAAAAAATAGAATTATGAAATTATTAATTTCAATTCAAAGAGAAAAATTATGTAATATATGAAATTATTACATTAAAAATGCATTTGAAAAAAAAGTAAAATGTTATTAAGAATGATAAATTATTTGAAAATTGGCAAATATTAAGAAGAAATATCGTTCTTATATTTTTATATAAAATATATAATATAGAGAACGAAAATTCTTTTTCATAAAAAACGGTTTTTGAATTTTGATAAGAAAAGCTAAAGGGGGGTCGCCCCTTTACTTTTTATATACACCGTAATTTATGAAATTTTCAAATATGAAAAACAAAGAAAAATATATAAATACAAATATTATTCTGGTTGATCCTGCCAGTAGTTATATGCTTGTCTCAAAGATTAAGCCATGCATGTCTAAGTACAAACAAATTAAAAGTGAAACCGCAAAAGGCTCATTATATCAGTTATGGTTCCATAGATCGTTAACAGTTACTTGGATAACTGTGGTAATTCTAGAGCTAATACATGCAATATAAACACGGACCTTATGGAACGTGTGCTTTTATTAGACTAAAACCAAGCGATCATTTGATCGTTAAATTGGTTGAACTCTAGATAACTTGCAGATCGTATGGTCCCGTACCGACGACAGATCTTTCAAATGTCTGCCCTATCAACTTTTGATGGTAGTATCTAGGACTACCATGGTTGCAACGGGTAACGGGGAATCAGGGTTCGATTCCGGAGAGGGAGCCTGAGAAACGGCTACCACATCTAAGGAAGGCAGCAGGCGCGTAAATTACCCACTCCCAGTTCGGGGAGGTAGTGACGAAAAATAACAATACAGGACTCATATCCGAGGCCCTGTAATTGGAATGAGTACACTTTAAATCCTTTAACAAGGACCTATTGGAGGGCAAGTCTGGTGCCAGCAGCCGCGGTAATTCCAGCTCCAATAGCGTATATTAAAGTTGTTGCGGTTAAAACGTTCGTAGTTGAATTTGTGCTTCATACGGGTAGTACAACTATATATTGTGGTATGTACATTACCTTATGTATGTAAGCGTATTACCGGTGGAGTTCTTATATATAATTAATACAATGTATTTTTTATATATTCCTCCTATTTAAACCTACTTCAGTGCTCTTCATCGAGTGTTGTTGTGGGCCGGTACAATTACTTTGAACAAATTAGAGTGCTTAAAGCAGGCTCCAAATGCCTGAATATTTTGTGCATGGAATAATGAAATAAGACCTCTGTTCTACTTTCATTGGTTTTTAGATCAAGAGGTAATGATTAATAGAAGCAGTTTGGGGGCATTAGTATTACGACGCGAGAGGTGAAATTCTTGGACCGTCGTAAGACTAACTTAAGCGAAAGCATTTGCCAAAGATGTTTTCATTAATCAAGAACGAAAGTTAGAGGTTCGAAGGCGATCAGATACCGCCCTAGTTCTAACCATAAACGATGCCAGCTAGCAATTGGGTGTAGCTACTACTATGGCTCTCTCAGTCGCTTCCCGGGAAACCAAAGCTTTTGGGCTCCGGGGGAAGTATGGTTGCAAAGCTGAAACTTAAAGGAATTGACGGAAGGGCACCACCAGGAGTGGAGCCTGCGGCTTAATTTGACTCAACACGGGAAAACTTACCAGGTCCGAACATAAGCGTGTAAGACAGATTGATAGCTCTTTCTCGAATCTATGGGTGGTGGTGCATGGCCGTTCTTAGTTCGTGGAGTGATTTGTCTGGTTAATTCCGATAACGAACGAGACTCAAATATATTAAATAGATGCTTTCAGGATTATGATGTTGAAACTTATATAGCCTTCTTTCATGCGTACATCTTGAATGTACAAGTGTTTGAATGTGTTTATATAAGTGGAGTCGTACCTGTTGGTTTGTCCCATTATAAGGACACTAGCTTCTTAAATGGACAAATTGCGTCTAGCAGTAACGAGATTGAGCAATAACAGGTCTGTGATGCCCTTAGATGTCCTGGGCTGCACGCGCGCTACAATGAAAGTATCAACGTGTATTTCCTAGACCGAGAGGTCCGGGTAAACCGCTGAACCACTTTCATGCTTGGGATTGTGAACTGAAACTGTTCACATGAACTTGGAATTCCCAGTAAGTGCGAGTTATTAACTCGCATTGATTAAGTCCCTGCCCTTTGTACATACCGCCCGTCGCTACTACCGATTGAATTATTTAGTGAGGTCTCCGGACGTGATCACTGTGACGCCTCGTGTGTCACGGTTGTTTCGCAAAAGTTGACCGAACTTGATTATTTAGAGGAAGTAAAAGTCGTAACAAGGTTTCCGTAGGTGAACCTGCGGAAGGATCATTATTGTGTTCCATATCCGTAAGAAAAACAAACAAACAAACAAACAAACAGACAAGCAAACAAACGAACAAAAAGAAAAAAAAAAAAAAAAAAAAAAAGAAAAAAAAAAAAAATTTATATAATTATTTTGAATCCATAATTCTTTTTATTCTTTTTCATTCAATTTGTGATCCATCAATTATATCATATTAAATATAATATATGATGGTACATTTTGTAATGTTTTTTCTTATTTTTTTCTTTTAAAAACCTTTAAACATGAAAATAAAAAGTTGTACTTATTATTCATTTGATTGAATGATAAGTTAATTTGTTCACAATAACAAAAGTGGTATATATTTATTATATTATTATATATACATAAAATGATTAAAAAAATACAAAATAATTGAATCATAATAAATACCACCACTGTATTATTGTTGAACTAAGACATTCGCAACTTAATAAAAATGTTTAGAGTTAAATATATTTGATATATATTATTGAAAGAAAATCAATTTATATATTATTAATATTATTTAATTTTACTCTTTCAATTAATATATGCAAAAAAAAATTGACATTTGTTATAAATAAAAATAAATAAAAAAATACTCTAAGCGGTGGATCACTTGGCTCATGGGTCGATGAAGAACGCAGCAAACTGTGCGTCATCGTGTGAACTGCAGGACACATGAACATCGACATTTTGAACGCATATCGCAGTCCATGCTGTTATGTACATTAAATTCAATTTTAAAGTACTGCTTGGACTACATATGGTTGAGGGTTGTAAGACTATGCTAAATAAGTTGCTTATTCTTTTATAAAAATAATTGAATTTAAGCAAATGTGTATATTATTGGATTTTAAATAATTCATAATATTAATAGCAAAAAAAATAAAGATATATAATGAATTTTATTTATTATATATTCTTTAAAAAAAAAATCCTCTCAAATAAAATGAAATGATGAAAATATTGAATCTAAGTATTCTTTACAAAAAATTTTCATATTATTTATATATATATATAAAATAATAATTTATATATGTAATTAAAAGGAGGAATGTCTAGCATAAAAATTAAATTTTTTATTCTAGGATTGCCTCATTTTACATTATTATTATTTTTATATATTTACAATATATAAAAGGAGAAAAGAAAAATAGAGATGAAAAGATGATATAATTTTTTTATTAAATTGTGAGAAGATAAAAAAAGAATATTAAAACAACCTCAACTCATATGGGATTACCCCCTGAATTTAAGCATATTAATGAGGGGAGGAAAAGAAACTAACAAGGATTTTCTTAGTAGCGGCGAGCGAAAAGAAAATAGTTCAGCACTAAGTCACTTTGTCTATATGTCAAATGTGAGATGCAGTGTATGGAATATCTTAATATCTAGTATGAGAAATTAACGATTTAAGTCCTTCTTAAATGAGGCCATTTACCCATAGAGGGTGCCAGGCCCGTATAACGTTAATGATTACTAGAAAGATATTTCCAAAGAGTCGTGTTGCTTGATAGTGCAGCACTAAGTGGGTGGTAAACTCCATCTAAAACTAAATATAACCATGAGACCGATAGTAAACAAGTACCGTGAGGGAAAGTTGAAAAGAACTCTGAATAGAGAGTTAAATAGTACGTGAAACTGCTTAGAGGTTAAGCCCGATGAACCTGAATATCCATTATGAAAAATTCATCATTAAATAATTAAAAAAATAATGTGCATTTTTTTCATATAAGGACATTGTAATCTATTAACATAATAAAGTATTTATCAAAAGATCATTGGTGATATTAAGTTTATTTAAATTAATTTGCTTTTTAAGCATATTAACATAAAATAAATACTAATGATTTGATAAAGTGTTGATAGATTTTATTATATATAATGCTAAAATTCATTTTTTGAATTTTACAAAAAATTTAATATCTATGATATTAATATTTATTTGTATGCATTTATATGATTAACAATGCGAAAGATTCAGGATACCTTCGGGACCCGTCTTGAAACACGGACCAAGGAGTCTAACATATGTGCAAGTCATTGAGTTATATTAAACTTAATGGCATAATTAACTTAACTTAAATATAATGGGATTAATTTTTAGTCTATTTTTTAATAAATAGTCAATTAATTCAATCCCGGGGCGTTCCATATAGTTATGTATAATGATAATTTATTATTATTTATACCTCTAACTGGAGCGTACCTTGAGCATATATGCTGTGACCCGAAAGATGGTGAACTATACTTGATCAGGTTGAAGTCAGGGGAAACCCTGATGGAAGACCGAAACAGTTCTGACGTGCAAATCGATTGTCAGAATTGAGTATAGGGGCGAAAGACCAATCGAACCATCTAGTAGCTGGTTCCCTCCGAAGTTTCCCTCAGGATAGCTGGTGCATTTAAAAATTATATAAAATAATCTTATCTGGTAAAGCGAATGATTAGAGGCCTTAGGGTCGAAACGATTTTAACCTATTCTCAAACTTTAAATGGGTAAGAACCTCACCTTTCTTGATATGAAGGTTGAGGTTATGATATAATGTGCCCAGTGGGCCACTTTTGGTAAGCAGAACTGGCGCTGTGGGATGAACCAAACGTAATGTTACGGTGCCTAAATTAACAACTCATGCAGATACCATGAAAGGCGTTGGTTGCTTAAAACAGCAGGACGGTGGACATGGAAGTCGTAATCCGCTAAGGAGTGTGTAACAACTCACCTGCCGAAGCAACTAGCCCTTAAAATGGATGGCGCTTAAGTTGTATACCTATACATTACCGCTAAAGTAGATGATTTATAAAACAATTTCGATTGATTTATAAATTTTGAAACTTTAGTGAGTAGGAGGGTACAATAGTGTGCTTAGAAGTGTTTGGCGTAAGCCTGCATGGAGCCGCTATTGGTACAGATCTTGGTGGTAGTAGCAAATAATCGAATGAGACCTTGGAGGACTGAAGTGGAGAAGGGTTTCGTGTGAACAGTGGTTGATCACGAGTTAGTCGGTCCTAAGTTCAAGGCGAAAGCCGAAAATTTTCAAGTTTTTAATAAAAAAAAAATATTAATAAAAATATATTTAAAAATAATTAAAATACTTGAATTATTTTGAACGAAAGGGAATACGGTTCCAATTCCGTAACCTGTTGAGTATCCGTTTGTTATTAAAAATGGGCCTTGTGCTCATCCTGGCAACAGGAACGACCATAAAGAAGCCGTCGAGAGATATCGGA